>NW_013665863.1:492416-505002 GCF_000517525.1 Limulus polyphemus | reverse complement strand
TAATCCTAACCAATAGTATAATAAACTAAATCTAACAATAATAATAAGGAAGTAAGTATACTACTATACTTCGGTACGTCTATATATAATATATATATATATATATATATATATATATATATATATGAATATACAGTAAACTTGATTACCTCAGTGCTCAGTCACTAATTAGATCAAAATTAAGACTTAACAATAATTTGCATAAAATAAATATTAAAGCAAACTAAAAAAACAACTTTACTAATGGTTGACAATAATATTGAGGCTAAATCAACCAATGAAGTGTCATTTGAAACATTTCCCCATATACATGATTTTTTTAAACAAGGGGATAAATTTGATGTTTCTGTTAATAATGGGAATTCCATTCCCCCTCCCAATTCAACAACTAGCATAAAAAAAAAATTGAAAAGGAATGTTTCTATAAATTAGTGAAGAGAAACAAAATGTACTGACATGATTTAGCTTTGATTCAAAGTCTTCAAGGGAGCATAGTGTTGACCTGAAATGTAGAGAAATTCATTAGCACATGTTAAAACAGATACACCCTTGTTTAATTGTTCTGTCAGTTAATGCTTAAATTTTAATGTTATCAATTTCTTGTTCTTTTAATATTTACTTTAAAATTCTAAACCAGTAGAAAATGAATATCAACTTACACTATAATACATTGTTTATTTGATTATTTTGATACCTTCTTAAAAATTCTCTCAATGCTTTCACAGCTTTCTTCGATCATAAATAATACAGCTAAGTTTCATTAGATTTAGTTTCTAGTCAAAGATTCACTTGCAAGATAGTATTTCCAAGTATGACCTTCAAATCTGAAAGACGATATATTTGAAAAAATAAACATACCATACTCATCTCATGCTGTCACAAGATTTCAAAATCTCAGAGTTAAGAATTAGAAATCCATGTTTGGATCCTGCTTCTACAGAATCTTTACCTTTTTGTACGTTCAAGGTCATCATTGGCTTGTTCCAGTTCACGAATATATTTTGTAAGGTCTTCTCTCTCAGCCTTGATCACTGATAACTCATGCTGAAGGTCACCAATATGACGTTGGTTCTCCTTCTGCATTTTTTCTAGCTTTTCCTGCGATTTGAATCGAATAGCATATGAATTACTTTAAGAGTTCTAAAACTAAAGACAGTAACTTATCACAAACTACTGCTTGGTAAATATGGATAAATCTAGTTAGATTTAGAAAACAATGGAAAGATTTTCATTCTTGATCTATTCTAGAAAGACTTTTACTACAACTATATGTGTTGCAATAAAATCTCCTACAAAATAACCATAGCTAACTGTACACATGCAAGCCTGAATGATATAAAGTACAACAATAATGGCACCAAAACTATGAGCTAAATCAGGTCAGAAAGTCTCATTTCTTTAAATTAATTATATTGCATTTATGTTTAGTTAGTTATTATTAGACATAACATAAATTTATAATCTTCTGGTAAAATGCATAGTCCTTCATACTGATACAAAGAAGAAATTAAATAATGTAATATTCTGTAATTTGTTTTAAGTGAAAATTGTCAGGAAGAATCTTAGGTAATTCCACTAACATTAGAAATAATTTTAAAAACATGCTTTTTTATTGCAAGTTTTTAGCTACCATACCCCACCTTCCATACAAAAATATAAACTTTAACAATCAGAGATGATATCTCTAAGATTTTATTTATTTAGCATGAGATAATGTCAGTTCATTCATAATAACATATTGGCAGAAGGAAAACAACAACAACAGACTAGTGTGGAATCCCTGGTCTTCTCTGCAATGCCATCATGGCATTGCCATGAGACAGGCAACCATCAAATAAACTAGAAATGAGCTAAGTGGTTGAAAAATGTGTGACAAGTTAACAGATATAAAAGTTTATTTTTTTGTCAAATAGAATGTTATTAGAGCTAACGTGACCTGCTATATTATGATTTAACTTTATAAGAATAGTTGAGAGCTATCAAGAAGGCTGAAGAGTGTGCAGCAGTCTTGTTTTTGCCTGGTGACCTCAGCCAAAATAAACAGAAGTTCTCCATGCATGTTAGGAAACAACTGATAGAGCAAATGGAAAAAAAAAAAAGAACAACATAAAAGAGCTTTTGCTTACAGAAATGTACTGTAAACCTTGCCTTCTTCCTTCTTTATCCACATGCTAAAATCAACGTTTTGGAAAATGTGTGCACAACAACATAAGAATGAAAGACTAACTGCTACATTGATGAAGTAACTAAAGAACATTGCGACATCACAATACAAGATTACAATGTACACATTTAAAAGTTATTTGCTGTATTACATCAGAGTTACTCTGAAAATGTTTGAATGATAATTATAACAAAGGAAACAAGCAACTGGTAAATTCAAACTATTCAATAGAACAGTAATATTACTGAGAAAAAGATAATGTCCTGAACCTTTAAATGTTATGAAAAAATAATAACTGCAGCATTAAATATCTTGATTTATAATATAGTTTGAATATCATATTTATTTATCTATTATCATTACTAGGTATATATGTTTAGTTCTGATGTATGTAGGCACCTTGCTTTGATCAGAAGTTAATATTAATCATCTAAAATATATACAGAAGGAGTCAAAGAAATAGAGGTCATCACACCATAAAGTGGAAACATGGAGAAACAGAAGAAGAAAGAACAGTTCAGGCCATGAAACTGGCTAAAAAACATACTGGGAGGCAGTGCTGAAACAGAATCAGTTGCAAGGGTTAGTTTAGTATAGCTGAGCCAATTAACCTGTTCTGGAACTTAGCTTTTCGTATATATATATATTAACCTTGTTAGTTGTTTATATTTCTAATGATGATCAATCAAATAAAACATTGTTTTATGAGTTGATCTTAGTATCCAGTGGTGTAGGAAAGAGTTACAAAGTGGGGGTACTTGGCTAGACATGTAGATTTTACAAAGAGTGATTGAAATTATAAGAGACTGCTAAAAGCAGCTCAATCTAGGGAGGTATGCTCCCCAGAAAATTAATAAAATAATATAATTTACAGTTGCTATATGAGTTAAATAGGTAAAAGTGGGGGTGCTGTAACTGACTCCTCTGTTAGTATCCATAAACCAGCTATAAATAGACTATCATGGTTGACTAACAGAATATAAGTGATGGTGGGAAGGCTTTTTCTTGGAGTTTCTATGATCCATGCTTCTTTATCTCAACTGGCAGATATAAGGTTCACTTCAGGAATCATGGTTTGCCCAAACAATTATCTGCATGATTACTTAAAGTACAATAATACACATTAACAAAGGTCTGCTTATTACAACATGGTAACTTTTGGAGGATGCATTAGGTCTAATATCACGCATGGTCACAGACTGTATCAGGAACTTAAAGTACTTTTGCTTTGTTTTTTTTCTAATCACAATCGACTATCAGTTAGACGAAGGTACTAGTAAAAGACTGTAGAAGACTAATTAGGAAAAGCAACGAAGTATGCTCTCGTGTCTTTTCCCGCTATCACTTTTTGATGTTTTATTAGTATTATTATAACTTCCCCCAGCAATTAAAAGGTCCTCCTTCCTTGTATATTAAAACACGACTGCCGGTTTTAGAAGTGCTACAGTTGTTCCGTATAAATGCACATTCTACTCAGGATGAATGCGTATCTTTCACACTCTAGTTCATGTTTATACCAAGACCGTTGCTATCAAACTGTGTGAATGTTTCCTTTTCGCAACATGTGACATTTATATGCAATTTTGTTTTGATTAATTTTGAAAGGCAGTAGTTCCTAGTCTATAACACTTCTGGAAAAAATAACATGGTTTTGGTTAAAAGAAGTTTGAATCTATGTAAGTGGTCCTAAAGTGGAGAAATACTGTTGTTGTTTTTAACTTTCTATAATGGGCGCCCACACAAATATGTTCTGAAGGGGCGCAAAACATGTATTTAGGGGATCAGCTTTTACGGTGTAAGTCAGCGGTCTAAAGGAATGTGTGTTATGTGTGCTTAAACACAAACACAAATTTACAGTTTTAATAAAAATTACTAAAATTATTGAGTATAACTACGATGTTAAGTTTACATCATAATACGTGCACTTTTTTTGTGGATGCAAGGCGCCTATGCTTTCTATCTTAATAGTTTTAGCTCTCCGTGTTTACAGACTGACTCCGTAAGTCAAATGCATCGTGACCTTCTGTTCTAGCGGACATGCTGGCGATGTGTTGAACTATTCTGTAAAATATTTGATCTTGGTTTTCCTTTTTTTGCTTGAGAATCTACTTTTAGTTGGTTTCATAAAAACCTTCATACAATAAACAAAATACAGGAAAAATGGGTCAAGAACATGATCAATTCTGAAACCTACTTATACGAGTGAAAACCTTTTATAGGATTAGAACTAGAATCTAGTGTTCTACTTGATAACCACATCAGTATTCTAGTCCATTAATCAGCGAATTGAAGGACACTGCCCTACCATGAGAAAGCACCAGCCAACTTGCTCGACTGATATCACGGAGGGTAACTGAATACACCAGTAGCCCTTTACGTCAAATTGGCCACGTGGAAGTTTCGTATTTACCAAAGAAATACCACGGGTGTGAGTCACGATACAATCAGACAGATGGATACTGGTAGAAGACACTAACAGATATAGTTATGACCGATGACTGTAACGACATGTAACAAGAGCAGTTCACTCATGGCATGAAGAAAACAGAATACTTCCCATACACATGCTCTGTACTAGTGCGTTGAATCCATCAATAAACTATCATGCATAGACACTTTTATTAACTTTGTCACTGAAATTTGTATTTAAGTTAACGCTAGAGCAGTAGTCACATGCTCTGTACAAGTGCGTTGAATCCATCAATAAACTATCACGCATAGACACTTTTATTAACTTTGTCACTGAAACTTGTATTTAAGTTAACGCTAGAGCAGTAGTTCTTAACCTTTTTTGCTCCACTCCCCATCTCGACACCTCAAAAAATTTGATGCCCCCTTAATATAAAAACAAATTTGGTGTTGAAAAGGTATAATAATATAATGTAAAATTTAGAAATTTAGTTTTGAGTCACGGAACGTTTTTCGCTCTTCACACCCAGATGAAAATTTTTTCTTGTAGTAGCATTTTCAAATTTGCCCCCCCCCAATATATTAAAAAATCCCCCCAGTGGGGCATGCGCCCCACGTTCAGAATCACTGCGCTAGAGCAACAGTGTGGCGGGCGCTTCTTCAGCATTATGCATCATCTTAAAATTAACTGTTGCAATTAATACTAACCAGGTAAACTTTTATCGTGTTTAGTCTTACGGTACAAATTTAACAACGTCATGTCCATTTCTATCATCTTTCATGGGATAATTCTTTTTTCACTGCGTTTTTTTTTTGTTGTTGTTGTTAAAGAATGATAACAAAAGCATTCCGAGTTATTTTAGAAACTTTAATGTGATAAGTGCTGTGTGTGTGGGTGGGGGGGGGGGGTGTTTAAACCTTACGTATTTGTAATTTAATGGGTCCATTTTTTTTAAATTAAAATTAGAAAACCTAACATTTTGAAATACATAAAACCGAAATGAAACCTAAACTCAAAGTCGGCGTTCTTATGTAGCCTCTGGAAAAAATCAGGGATGTTTTAATTTCACCTTCCGTCTCACTTCGACAAACTTGAACAAACTGATACTAAAAATGATGGATTAATTAACCAAACTAGTTTTCTCACCCAAGAGTTTACTTTAAACGAAAATAGTCTATTTACATATACCAAAGCAAAGCTAACTGTATTACTGTTTGAACTTAAAACTTGTGTCTAAATAAGGATGACGTAACGTGACGCATTGATACAAGTGCGCGATCTTTAGTTAGAATGTGTAAATAATTATTCAATATATATAAGTGGGAGATTTGAAACCATAACAGCTCTTAAATTACACTAAACAAATATAAATGAAAAGATGTGTAAAATAAGCTTAATTAATTTTTAATACTCTAAAACATTTAAAATATTTGACATGGTAAATTTTGCGGGTAAGTGACAGCAAGTACAAATCCTTAAAATGTTAAAAAGGTTTGTATTTTCTGAGATTATTAGCAGTAAAATATTAAGGCAAGTTTTGAAATAAACAGATGTCACATTTCCAACTAACGGATTCGGTAAAAGTAACATATGAAAATGCAACGGTCAAGTGATGGTTAACGCAGTTAAAGTTTCATTGGTCAACATTAAGCAGATAACTGCAAAAGCCGCCTGTAACTATACATATTATCATCTGGTAACAACAAATATTCTATAAAGTCTGGCCCAGAACAGAGCGAAAATTCATAATAATAACAATGGAACAAATTCAAATTTTTGAAACTTATTTTTTTTATTTTATCATATATTACCTTAACAGTTATTAATTACAGGAGTAAAAACGGAGAGAGTCTACGGTCTTTCTTTTTCGATGCAACATAATACAATTTATTACATGTTCTAACTCGTTTTGAATTAGTTTGCGTTTAGCGTCGTCTTTGATGCCCTAATAATCTGTATTACATATAATTATTTACTAAAATTCAGCAAACACGTGTACTGAAATTCGGGAAGTTTATTTCTGCATTTTCGTTGAGATCTAAAACACCCAATCTGTGTATACACGCACAAAAAAAAATGATTTTAATATCCGCTATTCTTAAAGTACCACAAACATTTAAAAACACTTAAATCGTCCAGGCTGTATGTACTAGGCCGAGAAGTTCGCGGCAGAATCAAGAGAAACACGCTCTGTGTACAATTAGAGCTGCGATGCCTCCTACGGAGAGTATCCTAGTTATCAAACTTCCCGTGTATGTTGAAAATTGTTTTACCAAACTTATCATGTTCCCACAGTTTGTTGATTTTGTTAGAAAGAATTACTTATGTGCAAATAATAGGTGTTCATTCAAAAGGTGACAAAGAAATAACGAAAATAAAGTTACACTATTGTCTTAACAAGGCCACGAGTTCAAGAGTCGTGATTTATCCTCCCACAAAAAGCGAGCGGATTAGGCTTAAGTACGTACTCTATAACTGTAACACTCCAGAGAATCGTGATATTTGTTGCCAAAGTAAGATTTTTTTCTTTAATAGTTCGTGCCACGTTTATTTATTTTTCATGGAGCGAACATTTCACACGTGCAAAATGAGAGAGCATGATAATATTAAGTTAACAACAAGCCATGCATAATTCCGATTACGTAAAACAATTCTACCATGCATACTCATTCACAGCTCTTAATGATAATAAATAATACTAGCATACGATGGAACTAATTGTTTATCTGTGAATTTTTTTTTTGTTACACGTTGCTGCAACAATTTAAAAATATAAAAATCTATCAAACCTAACAGCAGTGGTACAGCGGTATGTCTGCGGATTTAAAACGCTAGAAACCGAGTTTCGATACCCATGGTGAGCAGAGCACAGACAGCCCATTGTGTAGCTTTGTGCTTAATGTCAAACAAACTTCATACATAGTTGAGAATATGATTTGATGTAAAATGTCTTTTATAGATAAATCTAAACTTCTATATGAATACAAGTAGCATACTGAATACTATTCTTTTAATTCAACTAAGTGAAGGCACAAAAGATATCGTTACAAACTCGAAAAAAAAAATTAGACCATCATCTTTGTTGGTAACTTCGCGATGTTATCATACAAAGACTTGAGTATTTGAAAAGCAGCACGATTAGCGACTATCTGCAGATTATAATACAAATAAACAATATCAAAATTAATCGATAATACTAGTTGATGGGTTACAAAGTGTTACATTCTCTTAACATGTAACGGAACGATCACCCCTAATTACTGGCACATTATAAGCGTTCTGAATTATAACATCAATTTAGTAATATAAATTTTAACTACATATCTTTATGCCCCTCATTATCTCGGCGGCAAGTCTGGAGGCCTATACCGCTGAAATCTGGTTTCGAAACCTTCGAAACAATTCTCTATATTTCTATCCAGTAATGTATAAAAAAATGATGCAAAAGGGTCTATTCCAATTTCCTAATTTTTAAAATTATAGACAAAAAGAGTGTACAAGAGTGACTCTTTTCAGTAAGAAAGTACACACGTGAATAGTAAAGCATGGCTTTTCAACGACTGCCTAGGAGGAGATGACATAACTTGGCAATTTACAGGTATTCGTATCGACGAAAGACGAACAGTGTCTAAAACAAAACTTGACAAATGCTGACAAAGCGAAGATTATATGAACATTTTTAGTTATATCATATATATATATATATATGGGGGGACGTCAATTCCTGAGCAAAAGTATTAACAATTATTCACCAATTACTAGCACTAATCTGCGTATGACTTAAAAACGTTAACAATATGAAACATGCTTTTGTTCTGCCATCAGAACTTCCAAGTTTATCGTCAACTTGTATTCTTCCAATGTTAACGCTTTAATGTAGTCGTTTATAGCTCTGTCCACTAATATCATTTGATGCCAACCATCAAATTTCAATTAAACTCGCTTAAAGTATGTGAACACGACTTCCATGCGTCTTTACTTGTGTACACAACAAAAATGATTAAAATTGTTTTTGTCTCTTTGTTTCGTAAAGCTACATAGATACACCTGCACTCAGCGGTCTGTAACTATGAACCGATAAGGCTAGTGGGGAAGGCAGCTGGTCAACAGCATCGAGCGTCAATTCGTGGGCTTACTCTTGTCAGATTGAACAGTGGGATTTCGCCGTCACTCTTTAAGAGAGTCGCAAATCCTGAATTATCAGACTTAAGAGTTTGACCATCCTAACCAGCAGGCCACGCCTGGCCCTTTTAAAGTTGTAGAGTTGATCTTTGCGCTTTAGCAAACTGTTGCTATTTATAACTTGGTGTATCTAAGTATAGTACTCCTAAACATCAAAGGTATGGTTTTTGGATATGCAACAGGGAGATGGGTGGGATGAATCTCTTGAAAACTTTAACCTAGTATTCAGTATACTGTTGCGTCAGCGAGTCACATGACTAGTGTGACGCCAAGTTTCTAGAACTATCCCGTACCTTGGCGAATGCTCTAGTATTTGCTAGATATAGGGTAGTCTGGTATATAAAAGAGGGTGACAACGTGACGCGAGAATAATGTAATGTGTGTGTAGATAGTGAGTAATTGAACTGCAAACACGGAGTATTGTTGAAGTTAACGTTCGTTCGTTATAGTGTTTGTTTTAGCGCGAGTACTGAGATTAAGTGTTATATTCGGAAAGAATAAACCAGTTTTATTAAGTAAAGACTTGTGTCGTTAAAGTTTCGTTGGAACGAAGTTACGGAAAAATCAGTTAACAAACGAAGACGTAACAATACCTAAAAGAAGAGTACGCGAATACGAACCACCACCATCCATGTAATTTTTAAAGCTGGTTTCTAACCTAAGCGCAGAATAGGTATTATACATATACACCACAGTACCATAAGTAAGAGTTACAAAATAAAACATTTTATGCAAGCCGGTACTCCATACGACGTGTAAATGATTTGCTGGTTCTACTTATCTATATGTAGCCTTCATTCTTGATAAGATTACGTAACGTTCACATTCCTTCCTCTACACTTATAATACAAGACATATTGCTGTTACCTTAACTTTTTTGTTTTCTGAAGACTGAGAATAAATACTTTAATGCTTGACACACAATACTGAAGGATACTGTTTTCATCTTCCCTGATTTTCACGATATGTCCATGTGTTACGAATGGTATCGAGTGTCCTTGTTTCACAACCGAGCACACACGTCCAGTCTGAGATTTCGGTAGTAATATTTGGAGCACTGTAAATATTTCCGCTAAAACGTGAAAACATCATAATTCTTGAAAATTCATTGACAGTAAAATAACAAGAACAATTGCCTAAGAATTAATCCAATAAGGGCGAATTTACGCACTTCTTTAAGGTTACCATGCACATGATTCTAATAAACCAGCGAGAAATTAGATATCCAGACCGAGTATTATTTTCCCGTCGAAGATGATGCCAAGTTGCTACGTGATATTTCCCAATTAATAGCTTCACGTTCGTGACCAAATATTTCGAGTTTTTCATAACTAAGAACGGGTCCTACACTACACCAATGATAATAATAACAACAATGTATCGAACATTCAATACGGTTTGGAAAATAACATCTAAGTTCAATTTCAAAAATCAAAGTGATATTAGTTACGTACGCATTTCACCTGTTTCATTGTGTATTTTTACACGTGGTTCCCGTCCAGCTTCAGTTCTGTTCCGACTGGCCCGTCAACAAACATGATCGCCTCTTCAGCCGTGAGGACATCATAATTCGTTGGTAAAAGAGTAGCCCAAGAGTTGGAGGTGGGTGGTGTTGACTAGCTGCTTTCCCTCTAGTCTATCACTGCTAAATTAGGGACAGCAAGCGCAAATAGCCCTCATGTAGCTTTGCGCGAAATTCCAAACAAATCGAAACTGATTGGCCACTTTGGTGATCGCTTCAATTTTAATGATTGAAAATATTCTCTGCAGTTGGAGGGTGGTTTTTGTTGTAAACTAAGACTATCAGGGCTGTTCGAATACGGAAAAAAAAACATGCAAGATACAACAGTTCATTTGGTGTGACCAGTTTTACTGTGGACACACTATCTGACAACTTACTGGTCTGTACACATGATATCTTGAAGATCATGGAAAGTCAATTACACCGCGTAGCGAACACAACTTGCAGGATTCGACAGTTTACAAACATGAATATCAAAGAAGCCAAGACTTTTACAAATATGGGTGTGTGTGTGTGTGTGTGTGTATGTAATGTTGGAAGCTGTTTAAAACTACATATTAAATCAGAAGATATCTTTGTTCGTGTGCTTGTTCTTAAGCGCAAAGCTACACAAGGGGGTTATCTGTGCTGTGCCAACCGCAGTTATCAAAACCCGAATGTTGGCGCTATAAGCCTTCAGTCTTACCTCTGAGTCAAGGCAAAACAGAAGATACTACAAATATCCTAAGAGACGTGACGCATATCACGTAATAAAACGTTTAAAAAAGTGCATAACCGATCAGAAATGTTTACAATTAAATAGTCTGGTCTTACAACCATGCGTTCACCATTTATTGCTAAGGATATATATCACTTCCAATCATGCTGATATAAATAATACGCTTGCGTTTGTCTGTTCAGAACTTTCCTCGCAAATTTCTCGATCAAACGCTACAAATCTCACATTGTTAGAAAGGCATTTGTCCGTCCAAGGAGTTCGAATTGCGTATTGGCTTTTCAATTCAAAATCACATTACCTGTTTTTTTTAGTCAAACTTTTCAATGCTAGGAGTATGGTACACGATGGTACAATGTTGTAGTCATGCAAAGTATTTCACATAAACAACACTTAACATGTGTGCAATTTCCTAAACAGAATTAACATTACACCAAATACAATTTCTATGGGCTTTCTCGACTTATTTAGGTCTAAAATATGCATTCGCAGTTTGTTCAAAACCACATGCTTATCACTTTGTGAACACGCATTCAGACGTTTCTGCATATTCAGCTAAGTTTGCCTTCATTGCAACTTTACATTTACTTTGCAATAATTTAGCTTCGGTTCCTTTCATAGACTGCTATAAACACCTTTTAGCTACTTATTTATTTACTACGGGTTTTATTCTTCGTTTTTGTGAGTGTCTTTGTTTCAACTCGTAAAACTGGATCATACAAGGAACGCTCATAACTGTTTCATATTCTATACACTATTATAAATACCATTACTGTACTTCATTGTTTACCTTACGTGTAGTTTTATTAAATAGTTCTGCCTACGTGAGTTTGTCTGACCGAGAAAATGTTTTTCAAATAGACCAAGATTTATCGATCTAACATAAAATACTTACAAGAAAGCATAGCGTGAAAATGATAGAATAAGGAAAATTCAAGAGAAGGGCATGAAAACTACCGCAAATGTTTTGCGGGTCGCGGCTAGTAGTTTTATTATTTTATATCGTCTATTTTCGTACATTAGTAGAAACTTGTGTATTAAACAATATGCATTTTTTCTTACACGTGAAAAGACTACTGAAAAGCAGAAAAAATCATTTCATTCTGTACTCGAATTGAAAGAAAAATTAATCTGGGCTATAATTAAAAATTATCAGTAGAAATGAGAAATAACTTTCGTTGGATTCAAATACAAAATTAACTCATTTTCTTTTTCCCATTTATTTCTGTCATTTTTCTCAAAAGCATAAATTATGTTTGGGTTTATCCAAGCAAAGATAATTGTTATAATTGATTAATTATAGTAGTGAAGTAATAACCTACGAACGTTATAATATGTCGAATGTATAAGCTATTATATTCAATATATAACTTAATTCTGCTTTAAATGGTGTTTATTTAAAAAAAACAAAAAACAGTAAACATGAAGGTGCACTCAAGACTTCTGAGAAAAATCGCTGTCTAATGATGCTAACAAATATTTATACTTTTTTTCTGTTTACCACATATGGATTACGTGAAGTGTTTTTACTTAAGCAATTAATTATACTCTGTTCTAAAAAAAAAACATTCATAAGAATAGTGACGAGTGCCC
>NW_013665863.1:473610-491416 GCF_000517525.1 Limulus polyphemus | reverse complement strand
CTGGTCGTGTAAGCCATAGAAAATAAACTGAAAATAGAATCGTCAAATAGTTGTTAAAAAACAAAATAATAATTCCGTGGAATACATATTTAACGTACATACACTATGTTCACAAATATATATATATATATATCATACGCCAGATAGCGTTCACAAGTATATATTAAATTGTAAAATGCTAGCTATTATCTATCAAGTCAAAGGTCTATTAGTATCATATACACTATTAGCGATTCATCATCAATACCGAACTACACATACTTAGTAATGTTATCTGACGAACTACTTAGCAGAATTACACAAGAAAATGTTTGCGAAATATGTTACTGTCTTTGGGATTTTTAACGCTTTAAACTGATGAGTTGCCTATTTCCATTTCACTCACATAAACACACTACCTAACAAAGTTTTCACTATGTTGTACGTAAACACGCTACCTAACAAAGTTGTCACCATGTTGTACGTAAACACACTACCTAACAAAGTTGTCACTATGTTGGACGTAAACTTACATAAACACACCACCTAACAAAGTTGTCACTATGTTGTACGTAAACACACTACCTAACAAAGTTGTCACCATGTTGTACGTAAACACACTACCTAACAAAGTTGTCACTATGTGGTACATAAACACGCTACCTAACAAAGTTGTCACTATGTTGTACATAAACACGCTACCTAACAAAGTTGTCAATATGTGGTACAAAAACACGCTACCTAACAAAGTTGTCACTATGTGGTACATAAACACACTACCTAACAAAGTTGTCACTATGTGGTACATAAACACGCTACTTAACAAAGTTGTCACTATGTTGTACATAAACACGCTACCTAACAAAGTTGTCACTATGTTGTATGTAAACTTACATAAACACACTACCTAACAAAGTTGTCACTGTGTTGTACGTAAACTTACATAAACACACTACCTAACAAAGTTGTCACTATGTTGTATGTATACTTACATAAACACACTACCTAACAAAGTTGTCACTATGTTGTATGTAAACTTACATAAACACACTACCTAACAAAGTTGTCACCATGTTGTATGTAAACTTATATAAACACACTACCTAACAAAGTTGTCACTATGTTGTACGTAAAATTACAGTTATACCCTACCTAACAAGTTTATTTTAGTTGTCATTGTGTTGTATGTAAACTAACATAAACACACTACCTAACAAGTTTCTGTTAGTTGTCATTGTGTTGTATGTAAACTAACATAAACACACTACCTAACAAGTTTATCTTAGTTGTCATTGTGTTGTATGTAAACTTACATAAACACACTACCTAACAAGTTTATCTTAGTTGTCATTGTGTTGTATGTAAACCTACAGTCACTCTCTACTTAACAAGTTTATCTTAGTTGTCATTGTGTGTTATATATAAACTACCTAACAAGAGTTCGTGTTAGTTGTCATTGTATGATATGTAAACTTGCCGTTATTGAGGCACGAGCTGAGAGCTCCGTAAATCGTGATTATAAGACGAAAGTTTTAAGAACAAAAGATATTACATTCTGCTGTTACACAAAGTCAACAAAACCTTAATTTGTACAGCCATGACAACATGTGTTCTAAATTTAATCTACTATTTAGTTTTTCATTATTTTCTCTGTCGTCCGAGAACTACATTCTTATCTCATAGCGCAGCCTTTTTACTCCGTCATGAACAACAGCTTATAGTACTGGTTAACTCATCTTGAAGATAGGGGTGGGGAGGGCGGAATGCCGCTAACAGATTATGAGGTCAACCACTTGTTATAACTAAACAAAGAGAATACTTTTATCACGAGCAAGTGCAAAGCTCCGGCCCCAAGTCACGACCACTCAATTCAAACTAGAAGGACGAAAAGGTTGTCAACCTACAAGATGAACGCTAAGAAAAATAACAACCAGTTGTTTGTCTTACATCTCATGTTTCTAATAGCGATACCATAAGAAAATGAGTCTAACTCTTACAGGTATCAACGCATCAATATCATAACTTCTCCACCTTGTTATCGCGGGAAGATAACTAGACAGAAAGTTATAGAATATCCAACAAATTATTTATTACGTCTGTAACAGAGTAGACCGTAGAACCGCTTTAACGAACTACAGTGAGAAAAGAAAAATCATGGCTATGATGGATAACATATTTAATATTCGGACGTTTCAAGACATACTTATCCCCGTCATCAACGATCTGTAAATACATCAAATAAAAGATGGTACCAATTCATACATAATTGTAATACATTGTTTTCATAGATACATCGATGTAATATAACGAAATTAAAGAAAGAAAACATAACAATAAATGTTCAAAACGGGCATTAAAAAAATCCAAATTAAAATAATAATACCAGTTGTGGTTGTTGTTACGTTCTATACATTCACTGTCTATTAACAAACTTTCGTTTCTAAGCAATTTCTAGTTAAATAGTCTGACGCCAAAATTCTGAAGTTATTTATAGAGATGTGACGTTTTCACTCTTCCCTATGTAGCTGTATTTTCCCTTTCCTGCTGGTACCATCCTTGAGGTACTAGATGTCGCTGTGTGAACTGTTAAGTGCTCTGTTCGTTCGTTTCAGTACAATAACAAAAAAAAACAAAAAAAAACAATCAGAACAAATCACGGGATGAGTTACTGGTAGATTTTTTGTTATACTATTATTTTTCAGTTTCTTTTGTTTGTGACTGTTCTCAGATTTCAAACGAATTTAAATCTTTATTTGAGAGAAAGAGAAAAAACAAACACACGTAATTTGTAACATACAATAAAGAACTAGTGTGTCCTGTGTTTGGATACAGAAACAAATTTCTTGTTTCGTCTACACACTTTAGTATCTTATACCAGAACAATATTTATTAATAAGATTTATTCGGTATGTAATGATAAAAACATACTAATAAATTCTAATAAGATATACGTATTATAAAACAAATGTCAAAATACATTCATGAACACGGGTGCATACTGAGAAAAAACCAGTTAAAGAGAACGTGAACACAGTTTAATTCTATTATAGTTTTATAATACAACCATAATTGATGTAATTACCAAGGAATTTTCTTCATTGCTAGGAAAAAATACAACTAATGTTTTCAAATATTTCTAATTTTTAACCGATAAATCTTAGTATTGAAGCGCCAATTCCATTAATCAAATACAAGGGTTTAGGCATTGCGGATCCGATTTGTATAGAGTTCAGATGTAACTGTAGGTTGGAAATATTAATATATTCAAACAGGGTTTCTTCCTCTTCTTTATCTCTTCGCTATATGATTTGCTACAGGGAGATTACCCCCTTTTTTCTTAGTATTGTACAGGTTTTGAGATCGAGTGTTTTAAAATTATGGAACTGTATTATCTAGAATGGTACTTATTATATGTTGATTTTTAGTTGCTTGATCAATGAAGGATCTTGAGTTGTTTATCCCCACAGATAGAGGTTCTGGACTGGAAAAGTTCGAGAACCCATGGTATAGTTTGTTTGAGTTATAACTGGTTTTTATATCGACTACAGACAAATAAGTATAACTAAGTAGCGTCTTGAACAACGGTGTTCTTCACAATATTAGCTGTTCTTCTATCACCTTAACGTTAAGCTACCTTACTGAAACGAAAATATTACACTATTATTATCAGGAACAAATACACGTATTACGTAAATAACAAATCCTACATTATCACGTATCCACTAACGGTTCAGGATGATACGTATCAAAAGTGGTAATTAAAAATTAAATAAATCCAACACGTGCTTAGTGAAAATTAATATTTTCCTTTCTAGTTTTATATTAATTAAAAATATTCCAGCTACTGTTGTGCTTTCATTATCAAGCACTGCGATATAACAAAACTATAAACAACTACGAGTAAAACATTAATGAAGTGATGCTGTTTTAATAATTCAGTTACTTATAATGCGATGATGCTTTAAAAGGAAAACAACATCTGATAACTTATAATAACGTTCGCGTCTAAATCTAGATTCCCTAGATGGACATACAACCAATTCGAGCGACGCCGCGTGGAAGAACCATCTCACAAGAAAACTGTTTTGCTGTGCCTCTAGTTTGAAAACCTTCCAACATTCTGCCATTACTGAGTAACAAACATTAACATAGCCACTTTCGTGACGTAATTTCGTGGAACAGCCAGAATAAGTGGATAAAACAGCTGCTAAAATGATCTAAAATTAAGAGTTCTTTTGGCCCACTGGCCTACTGATACAAACCTGTTACTACTTCAGTCTCATTCTCCAAAGCACACCCACCTCTGGAGGTGAGTTATCATGACATTATTACAATTAATTTAGTGAACAGTACATGCGTAAAAATATTCATATACTGCAGAAGGAACTTATCATATAGTTTAGAAGTGATTTCATGTGTATCAGATTTCACAAAAAAAAATTACAATGACAAAAGTTTAACTATCTTTTTGTAAACAAATATAAATTCTTCACTTGTGTACACGTAAACCTCTGTACGAAATTAAACGTGTACAAACTGGTTTTATGGTTGATATCCATCTTTTCTGTCGGTTTTAAATAATGACAACTATAATTAACGATTAGTGAAGAAAATGATACATCACCCGAAAGTTATAATTATTGCAACCTTTTCTAGCACTGCAAAATCAAATCGGAAATAAACATTACACTTTATGAAATTATATTTGGAATTCACTCACATAATCAATTTTCGCAATATTTAAAAGTTAAAGGAATAACAATAAACATGAAAGACAAAAGCTGACGAATGTTCGTTGTGTTTGCCAAATGGAACACGGACAGAATCGTGTCTATTTACTCGACTAACTTACCACAGTAAAACAGGTTTTCATACCGCATAAGAATGTTCACATACGTATAACGAAACTGCATGACCCTGACGAGGTACGAAACTCAGTGCCGCTGAATACCCAAGCCTATCAAGTGTTGTGGTGTATTCGTGTACTTCCGTATCACGTACAAGACGTAACGCGGAGGGCAATAAATGGTACATCATTATCTCAAAAGATGTAACTAGCAGCGTTTTAATAACCGTCGAATGAAACATGTCCTAATCTCTGTTCATACACAATACGGGTCCAAGGTTACATTTCATATTTTGAATAGAACATTTTTTGAAAATTATTTAACGAAGATAGTGCTTGTCTAAGAATACCAAACAAGTTATATCTGAAGTAGGCCTAGGGCTAAAACATTGTACAGTTAATGCATTTAAGATAAAACCTTATGAAAAACTCCTTGCACAAAACTGCATTTACCACCAAGAAGTAACGGTTATAATATATTCCGAAAATATGAGCGAACAAAATAAATGTCACATTGGTTGTATCTTCTGGCATAAAACAGCCTTATTGCGCTTTGTTTTCAAACATTTTCGAAAGGTTTAATTAACTTCGTTAGCAGTTTCATCATGAAATTGTTGTGTTCAGAGACGTAACCTTGGTTTCAAACTCAAAGGTAGAGGAAAAGATGTTTGTTATATGCTTTTGCAAGATTTTTTTTTCTACCCGTCCCTTTTTCTGACGCATTCTGCAGATGTGTGATGGATATAGTTCTTAATCTACCAAAAAAGTATTCTGGGCAAAGAAAAAAAAAACAACATCTATATTATAAGAGTGAAATTAAATATTTTTAATATTAAAGAGTTTTAATTTTTAAAAAAGGTCTTCCATATTTTCTAAGTCTGATTATGACGGGTTTGGCACACCTATAATATTTAAATCTCGTCTAAATACCCAGTTGTCATTGGTTTCAAGTACTTACTGATTTTGGAACTTACTTTTACTCTTCGAAACAATTCCAAGCAAAAATAGAAAGAAAAAAAGCAGACGTCTATAATATGAAAGAAAGGTCATCTAGGTTAATACCATTATTAACACGTCCAAAAATTCTGGAGCTGACAAACTAGGTTAATGGAATAATTTGTCCATCTACAAATGTCCAGAAAACGTTGGCGCTAGCTGCCAGAGCACTGACCTGTAGACTTTCACAATCTATCTTAAGCCGGGTATTGATTGACCTCAGGTCCTTATTCGCCTTCTCTGCTTGCTCCAGCTGGGCTTCTAGCTCAGCTTCTAATTCCCGACTTCCATCTTGAAACTCCTGCAGTTCCACCTGGCTGTCCTTCCATCTGAAACGTCAATACAATATTTACTATATAATTCATGCAAGCTAAACAAAAAGACATAGTAATCGAATCTTACCGCTCTGTTAGTATAAATTTAATATGTAATATCAACATATTTCTGCTACTAAACTTGTACGCATTGACCACTAATTCAAAGTGCACTCAATATACCTTTTATCAACGACATTTTGCCTTGTATTAATTATTCGTACAAAATCAGGTCGATAACTATAAAAGTATAAACATGTTCTAGTAAAGCTCACACAAACACGAGTCATCTCTGTCATTGTCACATTTAAATTTCATATATCTTTCTGAAAATGATACACACAGTTCTGCTTGCAAAATGTGACTGTAGAAGTCACAAGAAAGCTGATTAAAAATGTTAGCTTCTTAAAACTAACCTAATACTATTTCCATTGGTTACTTTTTTATCGATATTACCCCTTATATAAAGCCAAGTTTATCACACACACAACTTTGAAATTTATTACAACTAATATCATACGTACAGAATTCTTCAAAACAAATGCGACAAACGTGTAATAAGAAGCCAAGCCATGAACTGCGTAAGAGCACGAAGAGTTACTAAGAGAGAGAGAGAGAGAAAGAAAAAAACGTCCTATTGGTACTAAGACGTCTGAATATCTACAATGATGGTAATCTTCTTCTTGTTTTTCCGATACTCTGGTACAAAAGTAATCATTACTGTTATTGCATACAGTATATAATTGTATACAATTTTAGATTGTTCTTCCATGAAGTGAATTTTATATATTTTAAACAAATTCGCTTTATATTTATTAGGTATATTTTGTCCTATACATGCACTGTATGTTTGGAATATTGTTTAACACAATGTGGAATTACTGTCCACACGTATTGCATACTATGACAAATGTTCAATGGACGTATACATATGGGTTTTTCAACATTCAAATTGAGCATCATAACCCTTATGAAAACAAGAGAAAATCATATATCCATTATAATAAAACTCGGTTTTTTTTTTCTGCCCTGAAAATGCGCGTGCGCTTTACTATCTAAATGCGCATGTGTGCGCAATTGATTTCAACGAATGTAAATATACTTGACTTGACAATTTGTACAACATATTAAAGGTTTATCAAAGATTTTAAAAAGGGCTAACGTTAGGTCGTAGAATAACATTATGTGTTTATTTATTGATAGTATTAAGTACGGTGAAGTTTAGCCCTAACTAAACTAAAGCCAAAAACGTGCACAAATTACAGTGTTAATTTACTTCTTTATCGAATATAAGCCATGCTTAATAAAGGCTTAACTAATGTTAGGCCTAAACAAGTGGACTTGTAAGTTGTAGATTTCGATGTCTACGACTAGAATTATCTTATATTATTCTAAAAATCCTGTATTCCTGTAGAAGTACTAATTTGACCACACATGTTTTACGGGTCTCTGCTGGTGTGTGTGTGTGTGTGTGTGTGTGTGTGTGTGTGTGTGTGTGTGTGTGTGTATATATATATATATATATATATATATATATAGACACATGCACACAATGTACAAAAAAGCCGTCTACAATGGCACAGTAACCTATGTAAACCTATGTTTCATCATGCAGCGCATCTCCTCAAGTATTGGTACTACGCAGCTCAGTATCAGCCACAAAATGATTGACTCACTACTAAGGCCACTAACTAACACTAATTTGTCCGATACTTTCATTGTACGTGTAGTTTGACTAACGAGATTTGCTCCTTTGAAAATCTTCAAGTTGTTTAATCCATTAAAGAGTAAGGGTCATTCACTATAATTACAAGAATCAATGCACAATAAGTGTTTATAATATTATGCCCTGTGGATCCTTGATTCCAAATTTTCCACATGATAAACCATGCAGAAAGTTTTTCCTATTTTAGTTTTCTTTTTTATGACGCTGTTCCCATGAGCAAGAACAGACAGTTCTAATTCTCTCTCTATGTCTTCTCTTTTATATTCTTCACTATTGTTCTGAAAATGAAAACAGTTTTCGACTGTGATAAAGTACATTCATTTGTTAGTCTGGAGTTCTATTTTTTATTTACGAAAACAGTAAATAAAAGAAGCATTAAACAACTTTAACGATACAGGAAAGAAATGCGTTGGCTGCCCTAAATATTTTGTTTAGTAGTAGCAGAAAAAAAAAAAAACTTTTTAACGTGTAAATTTTTTCTCGTAAGTATTCATTTTCATCCGGTCGATAAAAATTAATTTGAGGGATTTTAATAAAATATTGGTTCTTCCCACGTGTTTTTCAAGACTGTCCAAGTTCTATAAAAATAATAAAAGTACTAACACACTGATTCTTTAAAAAAATGTACGCATAATGTTTTTATAATCGATTTAGGAGTACAGTTTACTGCGTATCTATATAATTAAAAGAGTAACGTTTGTGCATGCGTGGAAACGTAAACTTCATTAAACTATACCAAAATGAAATTAGGAGTAGGGATATAGGGAAGACATCACTATAAACGTAAGTGGTGGGTGGGTGTAGATAGTACTATGAATTACAAAGGGAAGGGATTTAAGAAATGGATCTGTCATCCCTCAGATCCCCATCTAAACTTGCAGTTGTTTATGTGTTAAGGTTTTGTAAGCGAATTTCTTCATTTGTTTATAGACACTTAAGAGTACTGTACCGTCATCCTGTTGAGTTTTAATACTTGTTCCAAATACCCAGGATTCGAAAGCGTCGCTAGATCTGGTGTCTCTTAATATGTAACTCGATTGGTTTGTCATTTTTCAATCAGATCATTCGGCTCAAAGTTTCTTTTGTACTAGAGGTGTTTAGTGGTTATCACGTGTTGTGGAATATGTTTCACCCACTTAGGTTTAACCTCGCAGTCACCGAGACGCCCCGCACGACCATCCGATTCGTTCAAAACTCTACATGCCTAACCTCATATACGAGTAGTCTACACAGGTCACTTAGCTGTTTTAATTACTTTAAATACATAGCATTGCCTTTACATTTTATAAACTTTGCGTATTTGGATATAAAATATCACAACCGAAAAAATATTTCTTACGCAATGCGCGAGTTTTCTACCTAGTAATATTTATAATTTTGACTATGCATATGTGTTAATGGATATTAAATATACGAAACCGTTCTATATCTAACCCATGCTTATACAACACTGGAAAATGAGAGGCTTAAAAAGAACTACAATATTTTCAATATTATGACTATACGAATTCCCTAATAAAACAATCCCTTACTCTACTTTCTGTGTCTGGCAGAGGATTTTTTTTACATGTATTAGATTTTTCTCTGTACTTGAAATTTTAATTTTTCTCACTTGTAACCGTTCACCGTGTTTTGATGGAGTTTCAAACAGGTTGTTCTTTACTTTGTATGTTCAGGACATACATAAATCTTGCTCAAATATTTGGTTAAGCCGTAAATTATTGTAGTAAAAAAATATTGACACGGTTCTTGATGAAATTACCATTTTTCCCAAGCACCCTATATGCCTTTAGGCAAAAGTAAAAGTTAGCTTGCAATAACAGGTTATTGTTAACCGCGACCATCTGTTTCATTGCCAGACATGATACACTAAGTGAAATTTCTAACACATCAGGTAATGCGATCAGATAATCTGAGCAGTTGGGTTTATTCCTTTTAGAAGTTTATTATCACATATTTGAGTTTGATAAAACACGGTAATGATACACGTGTGTACAATATTCGTTATTGTATACTATTTTAATACTTTTCTAGGCTTACGGCAAAGTTCCTTAACATACTCAGTTCCAACAAGTCACCTATGTTTAATAATCCCCATGGGCTGTTTCAATATAGATCATGCATTGATACATAAACCTAGAAACTCAAAATATGTTACACCATCTTTCAACATGACAAACAATAACATTACACTTATTTAGGCCATTCAAAGAACAACTCAACCAGTAAAAATTAAAACATACTTTCTACAAATACATGTTAAAGCAGATATTCAACAAAATCTGTGACAGTTCTTTGTTTGGTAACAATCAGTCTAGTAGTTAGCCAGTTATAAGCGGGGTCTCTCTCTCACACACATACACAAACTTTTTTTTTCTAAATAATGATTTACACTTAAAAATTAGAGACAGCATAATGGCATGACAGTTTATTCCGACTGCTTTAAAGCACCCAGTGCTTCTTATGTTTACACCGACATCTAGGTTGATATTAGAAATGAGCACAGAAGCAGTTCAATCGCGTTCGTAAGGGAGAAAATATATAATTTCTGTTTTCCTAGTGTAACGCTAGAGACCGGGTTTCGGTACCCGTGGTGGAAAGAGCATAGATAGCCCTTTGTGTAGCTTTATGCTTAATTACAAACAAATATAAATATACATACATATATTTATTTATTTCAATGGGAAAAATTCCTATAATGATTTACATTTAAAGCTTAGAGGCAGCATACTGGCATGACAAGTTATTCCGACTGTTTTAAAACATATCGTACATCTTCATACAAAAAACAAAAAAGGAGAGAGACGAAAAGTATTGAGTTAAAATAGATATATATATAGAAAATCAATAATCAAACAGTCAAGCAATACAAAATCAGAAGAAAGGACTGCGTTAAAAACAGCAAATCCAAACCTGTGATAAATGACATACAAATGAACAAAAACAAGCCCAAACAAAAGTCAAATAAAAACGCTGCATAAACCAATTTAGATAACCTGGTTGGGATGTTGTACTAGTGTAATTTGTCTACAGTGCTACTAATTAGTGCTTTACTACTACAATGGGGGCTGGAATGCCAACCTCAGGAGGTAAAATTACCTTATTTACCTCCCAAGTGGTAGTACCTTACTTTGTCTTTCATTATTTTTTTTTTATTTTACTTTGGAGAGTAATCACCTTCCCACAGCTGTCTGCGTGAAGGGTGATATAGATGTGAGACGTTGTGGACTAGAGCACCCACATCTCGCTCTCCCAATTTCTAGTTTTGATTTTTTTTTTTTTGAATTTCTTCACGTGAGACTAGCGAACGGAGGTTAAGACTGATGATATACGGTGTATCCCCACCGCAATATATAGGGATTGTTTTCACGTTGAAATAACGCTGCCAATACACAACGCTATATCCGATGAGCTGTGACGCAGAGTAAGTCGCTTTTAAATAGCATTTTCAGAAGACATCTTCATACAAAAAAAAAAAAAGGACAGAGAGATGGGGGGGGGGGAGAAGTAATGTTTAGTATTATTTTTATTGAGAGTAAATTTTGGTGGATTTCTTTTCTCCAAAAACACAAATGTGGAGCACTCGTTTGTAATCTTAAGCCTTTCGTGCTCAAATCAATATATTAAAAGAGGCACTTTGTGTGTGTGTGTGTCTGTGTATATATACATATATTTTTTTTTTTATTTATTTATTTATTCCAATTTATATTCTTCCCTTGTTGAAAAAAATAAATTATTGTTAAGAGTCACATTAAGTTTCTTTCTCTCTTCGTTAGGAGTTATTTTTTCACAAAGTCAGTAAATGGAAGAAGACTCAAAACAAAATTTATGTTAATCAATATGACTGCACCATAACTTTTCTACAAAAAGAAATCGCTTCCTAGACAGTGTAGTCTAATATTTAATGCATAAACAGCATGTGTGTCGGTTTTAGAGAAAATATATTTTAACAATAGTACACATATAGCATTTCGACTACTGTGGAGGAGGGGGAACGAATGTAATTATATCTCCCCCTATCCACCTTATTCGAAGAGATTCTCAGAAAACAGTGGGTTTCAAGATAAAATGGTATTCAAGGCTTGGGAAGGGTGCATTAACTACAACATAAAAATACTTCACTCTGATAGACACTGAACAAATTATCGATTTGGGAAGATGTATGGCAACATTATAAATTGTGGCTTCATAATATATAAAATGATCAGTTTCTGTATAAATAGATTTATTGATAATGACAAAACATTTATCGGGTAATCTGGGGACAAATAAGGCCCATTCTTCGACGCGGTATATAAACTACTAATAACAACCCCTTGTAACGTTTATATGAAAAACCTAAGTTCAGAGCTCCCTACTACGTACACAGCGAATTATTTATTTATTTTTGCCTCTGATACCTTTAAAACCAAAAGTCTGTGGGGATTGTCGTAGGTATCGTTGTTCAAACAATCACCTAGACTGTTTGAAACATTACGGAATGTAGGTCAAGAGTCCTAACTTTGCGAAATCGAAAGACAGGTATACATCTAATATCTGTCTGTGGAGGCTGTCTCAAGAATGCTTTGTGTAATGTTTCATCTATACTGGTCGAAATATAGAGGAATTGCAGGCAAAAAAATCCTATTTTGGACCTTTAAATCTTGTAAAACTGCAAGAAAGGCACGAACCCCAAATCTATTTTAGTCTTGGGGTGTTTCGTAGAGTAGTGTAGTGCAAAGAATCACATAGATCAATCAAAATATGAAGGAATTCCATGTGTAAAGCTCTAACTATGCAAATTGTTTTATCTTTTACCCTTTTAAATCCAATGAAAAGCACACATGTCCGTTTTAGTCTGTGGAGCTTGTCGCGAGGTATATGACCTCCAAGTTTCAAGACAATGGGTGTCAAGAAATAAAGTAGCTGCGTACAATTGTTAGTACTGGAAAAAAAGAAGAGAGAGAGAGAAACATAGGAACTTATTTCAGCGTTGCTACCATTATTAGACCCCATTCTTTAAAGCCCTAAATAAGAACTGCGTAATCATTGTTATTTATGTACAAATAAAACTCGGAAGTTATTGTTTGCTTTAATAAATAAACGATATATCGTCTCATGAAACATTTAATTATGAAGCTTAGTTGAGTTTAAAAGTTTCACGCTAAATGTCAAAGCAAGAGGTATATAATAATAAGCAACTTGTTGATACAATATATCGTTCGCCTGCTTGCTTTAAATTTAAGTACCATTTAGACAATAAAATATCCTAAAAATTGTGTTATGTTTAACCCTACGTTCGTACCCTGTTTTGTTTTGTTTTTCTACCCCAAAAATTTTTAAACAATCTCACAAATTGATGGCAGCACTGAGGTCTTTGCTCTTCCTAGTAGCTTCCTAAAACTGCCAATAGAATACACACCTAGTTTCTCCCATTTCTACCCTCAACTGAACTGAGAACAACACTTGGTTTCTTGTGGCTTGGGGAGCAAAATACCCCAAGGTACTAAACCAAGGTATGTTTTCCAAGATTAGCTATCTCTTTATTATTTGTCATTTATGATACAATAAGAGTTTTTAGAGCTTATACGTGTCAAGTAAGAAGCAATATTTGCTTCAGCAAAGATTTTTGCAGAGTATTAGGTTTTTATGAGGGCAATTTCTCAATTTCTTATTTTATTACATTGAAGATGGATGGTGACAGTGAAGGCGAGAGAATTAGGCAGATGTTGGCTGACTGTCCCAATGATAGTTAACCTGAGGACGATAGTGAGGGTGAATATGATCAGCTTGAAGACAGTCAGATCACAGTCAAGTTTATATCCAGTGCTTTCAGTGTCAAATGATGGTATCACATACAGAAGATTCTGAGTAAGCAGTTAGGTTAGATTAAATGTAAGGCATTTTTATTGATGTTAGCCAACAAATGATGTTTTTAGTTCAAAATAATTCATAGGAAGATGTTTAGATAAAAACAAAAAACTTTTTCAATCATGTATTTTTTTGTAAATAAAGTGATAACAAGTATCAACATCTGATATTTTCCATCATTCCTTTATTAACACTACCAAAACATAAAACAAAAAGAACAACATTCTATGGTATAACTCATAAGATGTTTACCATAAATGTACACATAGATAGATTAACAATCTAATAAAACTTTTTGGTGTGGGGTGTAGCGCAATCCCAGGGTACGAAAGTTTTTCCATACAGCATGGGAACTAACGCAGGTTTAAGAATTAAAGGTGGCCTCAATAAATTTTAATTTCGTAAGCAAGTTTCAATTAGAATTACTACTACATAAATACAAACACGCGTGTGTCTTATTTTCAACCATAATACAAAACTATCGGAACTGAAACACTATACATTTATGATTTTTAATACAAAACTGTGCATCTCTCGTACATCATTTCTATTAAAGTTGACTACACAAACACTCTCTGGAGTTCAAAACAATATTTTCATTTTTCAAAACAGGGCTGTTGCTTTCATTAAAAAACGTTACTATTTAATACATTTAAATGTATTGAAGTACACCACTAATAATGTTCATCCTGCAATAAAGTTTAAATGTAGGCTTAACTATACACACAAATGTTATTGTTAGTGATGTGACTTTTGTTAAAAATAGTATCTGTATGCACATATCTTTTTATATTGTCATACTTCAAACACTGATAATTTCGTTTAAAAAAGTCACAGAATGAGAAAGAAACGTGACATTTGACGTTTAGTATAAATCATCAGTTAAAACATAAGCTACTTACTTTTTCATAAGATCTAAAGCCACCTTTTTAAAATAAGCAGCTTCATCTTTTGATGATGAGAAACTCGGGATTTCCTCTTCCATGTTTACGTACGCTTGGTTCAGCTCACTGAGATAGTTCGTCAGTGACAGTGCTGCTAGTTCAATTTCAAAGTACAGTACAGCAATTAACAGTAAATTTACTAATTTTTTACCTAATACTCTAAGATATCATCAGTTGTTTTTTGCGGATTACTCACAAGTGATAATTCATAAAATTCGAAACTGGGAATCTTTAAAATATTTAGTAATGGCACTTCCCTTCGCTTTAAAGAAGTTTGTTAGGCCTAAGCAGATACTACAAAATGTACGCGTTGCTATGTCGATTGACTTGATTCTTTTGCGGCCTGTAGAAACACAGTACACGCAAAACCAGCATTGGCCAGTTAAATCTACCAGTACAAGGCGTTTCTACGTCACTATCCCGCTGACGCTTCCTACAGGAGTGACGAATGTATTTAGGTTCAACGGAAAATAAAGCAACGACTTGTATGACTCGCTTGAAGCAAAATAAATAGCGTATACACCTTCCCTTTAGCGGCAGCGTAAAATCCGGATCGCTAAACAGCGTTTGCTGTCTCAGATATACATGAAATCCTAACATGTAAAGGTTTTTACGTGAACACTGTTTAAAGTGCAGCTTTCTTAACGAATAGATCTAGTATACCCACGATCTTAGAAAGCTCGACAACCTGTCTGTAGTGATTCAAGCTCACTTTCCTTGAGTCCACCACTAGGAGTAAAAGGTAGAAAGAAAATTATGTGGGCATGGAGTTATAAACAAAAAAAAGTTAAAATAAAATTTGGAATAATGATTGGCGCTCAATCCTTAAGTGAATTTTTAAAGGTACATTGTATTCTTTCAATTCATTGAAGCATTCATTTTCTTTCGTAAATAATACATTTAAACTGACAAAAAGGTTTCTATACATATTAGAACCATTTATACTGTGTCATAGGTTTCGTGTGATAATAGGTCTTTTTATCATTAAATAAAATAAATTCATAATATAAAAAACAAATAATGCTTTGCTTGCATGAATATCGGAATTTGTCTTAATATTTGTATTTTACAGAATAGTAATTTACCAATCTAAGTCATATATTAGACGAAAATAAAAACGCATTCAAATATGCAAATACACTTTTCTTGAAATGTTTTTCTCATGCCAATGTCCTCCGGTGAGACATCGGTAAGTTTATGGAATTACGAAGCTATAATCCGGGGTTCGAGCCTCCCGCGGCAAACAGAGCGCAAATGGCTCTGCATTAAGGAAAAACCGAAACAACTCGTGCCAATATATTGTGATTACATTTTTCACTGTTAAATTGCTATATAATCAGCATTATGTCCTTTTTTTATTTTGTATACCAAGTGTGCTTTCTGCTTGAGTTTCTAAATACAATGATACTGTGGTATTCTGAGTTGAAACTAATTTCTACACGAGTATTCATTAGCTCGCTTTATAACAGTAAGACCGATCAGGAAAATCACAGACTAAATCTGAATTTAGTTAAGTGACTGAGTTTTAAGTTAAGAAAATAAACAGACTGGACATGATGTAAAGTGTAAAACAATATTTATTGTTACGTAAAGCGCAAAACACGATGTGCATGCTTTCAAAAATACTGGACTAACGTCTCCTGCCGGATTTGTGAATCAACCAATAACTATTGTCTCTCAAAATGTCTTTTCGACGACTAACTCACTTTGAACTATGTCAATTTCAATCCAATATTTCGTACTTAACAAGAAGCATCAGATTTACCCATAACGACTAACTCTACCACGTGACTGTTGATTCTCATGCAACATAGTGATATCATCTACTTGACCAGTGAAAAACACTGTTGTCATTGGCCTGTTTGCATAATGTACAATGTTGCAGCAATAAATCCGTGAGTAGAGCAGTTATTATTTATTAGAGAACAACAAAGGAACAAAGGTAACTCGAATGAATATAACTCAACCGTTTTCTGGGCCATATGTTTATGCAAAAATTGCATAGAAAGAGACTACATAAAAAGTTTTAAAAATTTCTATATTAAAATAATTAGGTAGAAAATGCATGGCGTGCTTGCATACAATAAAACTTCTGTGATAATGTAATGACTGAAATAATCATGAATTTCACCACCACTGCCCACAACTAGTATACATTATTTTACAATAAAGTTTAAATACACACTAACGAAACAATACTGAAGAAGATGTGAAATATTGAAACTAGTATCCATATAACTTTTATATTGTTCCACTGGTGTGAATTCAAACTTTATTGTAAATTACTGGTAGTATACATTAGTACATCTTTATTCAGGTATACTCACGTTAATCATGTACTATTCTTATACATTTCTATGCAGTTTCTTTTTGTAATTAATCACATCCCTGCTAACCAATGTCTCAAGGTCGTAAAAACATGCTAATCTTTTTACACAGGTAAAAGTTACATACTGCAACCGTTGCCCTCGAATCTGAAGTTAGCATTTATGTGTTTCTGTGTAGACTTTTATTGAAAGCAGCTTATTCAGACAGATAAAACTTTAAACCTGGGTTGGCTTAAGATTGTGTTTTAAGTATGTAACCTGTGGACTTTTGGAACACCTGATCTTAATTTTAATTTTTTGCTAGAGTATTTATATAAGGTATTTCCAGAGTTGTGTCTCTGGTTCTTCATCTCTCTTGTGGTTTTGCTTTTCTTGACCACAATAACCAGATGATACTGAAGAAGAAGCCTAGCCACTGTTTAGTAAGTAAATATTTTTTGTGTTTCAAACTACACTTGTGTTTGGTTGTTTTCCTGTACTTTCCATATTCAATTTAATTTTCCTTTAACAGCCTGCATTTTGCAAGAACTTCTGACTCTTCTGCTGCATATCAGCGGACTTGAATACTACAGGTAAGTTAAAAAGTAGCATTTTGGTGCTGTGAGCAAAATATTTTTTATTGCTGAATTTATTTTGAACACTAGCAGAAATACCAGCCCTACGGGCAGGTATAACTACTAGTTCTTGCGGAAGGCTATTGTCTGACAGTTTTACAACAATGTACTCATACTTGACATTTAATAATGTTCACCTTCCATGAGAAAAAGGATTTTTATTGAAATTTTAGTTTAAAAATGAGCTATCATCACAGCATTACATCACAG
>NW_013665863.1:470354-473548 GCF_000517525.1 Limulus polyphemus | reverse complement strand
CTCATGAGATTTTCACTAAAGGAAAACAAATATTTTTTTTAAGTTTATTTTTTGACTGTTTTATATTTCAAACTTACTCCTTTTTTGTAATTTTCATTGGTTAAATCTGAAACATATAATTTTTGTGGAAGTTTCTATTGTTATATTTATTGCTTAGCTATAAAATAAATACCCATTTATGATTGGTGATGATCGGTGTGGTAGTTTTCGAGTTTTGGACGTACACATTGCAAGCTCCATTAGAAGATTTTATTTTTATGTTGACTCTCTGGTAAATTAATGCTTGTAAATCTTTGTAAGTCATGCTATCATGAAAGGTAACTTTCTGAGACCACGTAAAATTTACGACCGAGATGAAAAAGTTGTGGTAGTGAAGACTCAGTCTGAGAATATGGTCTAGGGAGGCAGTCTTTTGAACCTAGAGCTTTTGTTAGTCCTGGTAGGAGTAATGTTATCAATCCAGATCCTTATTTGGGACCTAAAAGTTTAAAGGTGCTTAGCTGAGCAATCCTGGTCACCTCTAACATGACTTCAAATAGTTATAGTTCATATGCAGGAGCATGGGGCACTAGAGAAGGGTCATGGTGGCAGCAAGTAGACTGAACATTCTGAGACTTACTGGGGTGATTACTATGGAATTTCAATGAACTTGTGAATAAGCCCTGGCATTGTAGAGAACTTTGTGGAGTCACTAAGGGCTGAGAAGAGTGGTGAGATGCACGCTTTGGATAAAGTTCAGCATATATCTTTACAACGCCTTAATGCAAAGCAGATGACATCTTGTTACATCTTAGTGGGATTAGAAGCTAGTCAGGAGTCTTCAATGCCAGCAATGCACACTGACGATGATCCAAAGCCACAGTTTGTAGCTGAGGACACTATGGAATGTGATAGCAAAGTGTGGTATCACATGTAGTGTCATCACGATGGAAATCATGTCCTGCAAATCCGTGCACCGAGTCATCCAATTATGACTTTAATCCAAGTGTGACATATTCTTGAGAATGTGTGTGTCTTCAGATTTTCAGATTCACGACCATATTTGGTGGCTAAGAACAGTATGGGATGTGATGACAAAGAGTTTTATCGAACGTCATGTCATCACAATGGCAACAATTTCAGGTGGCATCAAGCACAGTGAAATCCCATTGAAGGCTTGGACAGAAAATAATGTATTCCTCAGGAAGCATGCATCTCTAGATTGCAAGAAGACGATGAACACCCGAGAAAATCTAAGCTGAATTTAGGCAGGAAAGCTGGTGGCTGGTGAGGCAAAATAGGTAAATCTTCCAGTGTTCAAGGGAACATCTATAGGAGAGGTAAAACAGGAGAAGTTTGGATAATCACTTAACTGAAAAATCAGTGACAAAAAGAAAGTATCATACTTTGATTTCTGAACTAAGAAGTACTAATTCACTGTAGAATGTATGTGTGGTATTCTCAGGTGCACCGATTTTCCTTTAAAGTAATCAGGTAGGAGCCACAAAATGACATGAATTTTTGATAGAAATGTATTACAGGGTGAAGTTGAATTATCTGACCTCGACTGAGTTTACAACAAAGAAAGTGACTGGACATAATGTAAAAGGCAGTGAAACAATCTTTTTTCCTCGTTCAAACAAATGTAATACAGGTTTCTTCAACTTAAATAAAGAGAGCAAGGCAAAGTGAGGAATACAAACCAAGCTTAATCAAGGTATTGTAAGGTAAAGGTACGAAGCATTATATCCTGTAGTCTGAGGGAAACATGGACTAAGGATCATCATGTATGAATGGTGTTTACTGAGTCTGAGACTGAATGAATCAGTCTGTACAGTACTCTTAGACTTATGCCAACTAGAGTAATTCAACCTCTTCTCTGGTTAAAACAACCCAAGAACATTGGAAAGAGACTGGATGCACTGTTAGTGTACTACATCTACCAGCTGGAACCATCTCGCCAGCAGGTGTCATGACAGTTACCAAATGATGAAATGAGGTTTCATGGAGCAGTGATAAACCTCCCCAAGCTGGGAACTATACTGCTCATGTGGACATAACCAACTATGGAGTTCGGAATCGATTTTTATTTATGTGTATTTTAATTTAGAGGATTTTGCTTTATTGGAACTGGTAGAATTAATAAGTCAGAGTGTCTACGTGAAGTATTTGGATCTTTCTAATATGTAACACATATTAAGTTACTTTGTACAAGTTGATTTTTTGTCAAGCTAGTGTAGTGCATTTAGTGTCATTTGTAAAAGTGTCCTAAATTTTACCATGATGTTCAAGTATATAAAATAAAAGTGAAAGGAGAAGTGACTATTTTATCATTTACGTTTCAGCCGTGGAGGCGTTATAATGTGACGGTCAATCCCACTATTCGTTAGTGAAAGGGTAGCCCAAGAGTTGGCGGTGGGTGGTGATGACTAGCTGCCTTCCCTCTAGTATTACACTGCTAAATTAAGGACGGCTAGCGCAGATAGCATTCGTGTAGCTTTGCGCGAAATTCAAAAACAAATCAATCATTTACGTGGACTGAGCTTTGAACGAACGAAAACCTGTGTGGGTCTTTAGGTCTGTTTATGACCCGAGGAGGTACAGAGATGACCTCTCCCCCCCTCCCAGACTGAGCTTTGAATTATTTTCACCTAATAATTTAAAATAACAACGTTACAACAATATATATATATATTTAGTTCCAGATGTATCTTAGATATGAATATTCCATTCTTTACTGCTTAGGTGTGTACTTGATCGAATAAGTTGGTTATATTAATTCGTACAACAGTTATATGTTTATGTATCTACTAGTAACACTGCAAGATAGCTGTCTAGCTTTATTTTGATTAATTATAATCTCTATATAATACACCTCAATAAAATTTCATGATTATACGTTTCATTAACTCAAAAGCTTGTTGCGATTGAGCTGCCATCTAGTGATAGTAGTAGCTATTGAATATAAAATGTTTAAAAATTTTCATATTTTAGAAAAGTTTAGACAAGGTAACCTGTTACGTTCTAATAATTATAAATTTATTTACAATGGTAACATACCATCACATGGGTATAAACTATAATTATTAATCATAGAGTTTCATTAATTCAAAAGCTTGTTTTGTATGAGCTGCCATCTAGTGATAGTAGTAGCTATTGAATATAAAATACTTTTAATTTTTCATATTTTATAAAAGTTTAGACAAGCTAACCTG
>NW_013665863.1:456437-470252 GCF_000517525.1 Limulus polyphemus | reverse complement strand
GTACTATTGAATAATAAAATAACTTTTAATTTTACTATATTTTATAAAAGTTTAAGACAAGACTAACCTGTTACGTTCTAATAATTATAAATTTATTTACAATGGTAACATACCATCACATGGGTGTATATTAATCATACTTCTCACTACACTAACATAAAGTCATATTTACAAAAAAAAGAGTGCTTCTTTAAAGTTTTAAACACGATATATGATATATATTCAAAATATGTCGCTGATAGTGTTTACAGAAAAACGACCACACCGTCACATGTTATATGGCAAAAAATCCTTTCACTTTGATGTATGATGCTTGCAATTGCAATAGTAGCCATTTATGTGAGTTTTGTAAATAATACTAGGTAAATATAAGGAAAGTGTACAATATTTTCAAAGGTGATTTCCTATTATAGACTTAAAGGAGCTTTGGTTAACTATATGTAAGCGATAAGTCTGAAGACTCATAATGCTAAAAGAAAGGGCTCGATACCTGCAGTAGGAACAGCACAGAGAGGTCATTGCGTAGCTTTATGCTTTTAACAAGAAACAAACACTTCATTGAAAATAAATGATTTTGTTGTAATATTATTTTGTACCTAGTAGAGTTAAAGCTTCAAATGTAAACAAAATCATAGCTTCACAACTCGTCAGACTTTCGTTAGATCCAACGTTGTCCTAAAAAGCATTTTCAAACTTACCAAAGAAAGAATAGATGGTTTTTCAAGACACAACCTTTTGACATCTGCGAAAAACCACTGCTTACATCATTTTGTGTTTTAGAGACAGGTTAGGACAAAAATCTTGATCTTTAAAATCACAGGCGCATATACTTATTTTACTGGTTGAATCAAATCCACAAGGTCCCTAAGGCCTACCCAGTCTCTTGACTAAGGATCCTATGTAATTTGGCTCAGTGGCTTTATAAGGTATTGTTGCACTCCTCATTTACTGCCTACATGGGGGTAAGTTGGATAGCTTGTTCTGGGCCTGAGCATTCAGAGCGATTGGGGGGGGGGGGGCAAACAACTTTGGCTACTTGACCTACGCCAGCGTGTCTCGTATATGAAAGACACCAACCCAAATAGTGGGGCCTAAAAAAACAATTTGCCCCGCTCGACTCGTTGGTTTCTTTCTTCAACACTGGCGCCATTGTTTAAAACACACATGTTAGTACAGCAATAACATTTAAATGTGAATCAAAGTACTCTACATTACATTTGATTAAACCCACTTATATAACATTAAATGTCAAAAATTAACATAAATATGAGTTTTCAGTGACTTTATAAATTAATCCCTCATAGAACCACGTAATCTTCGTTCTCAAAAGACGTAATATCTTTGGAAATATTACTCTGTAAATTAAAAATATACTAGATCCAAGCAACTCACTCGTTCAAGGTAGATTTTCAGCAGATATAACAATCTATTTGTAGTTATTATAATAATTTATTAACACAAGTTTCAAACGCATATTTAACTCAATATCTACTGTATGATAATGATCATTGATTGTTGTTATCATAAAGCTAGTTGAAACTATTTGCTTGTTTGTTCTTATTTTTGTTTTTTACTTGTTATTATGGTATCCATAACAAAAGTTATATGGCTTCAGGTGTACCAGGTGTACTAGTAATGACCTTGCAGGATTTTTTTTTTTTTTACAGTTTTGGCAACTTAACTAGATCAGTCTCGGAAAAATCACTCGGTAGCTCTGAAAGTAAAGGTCACATAGCTCTATCAGCTGAGTTTTTGAACTTCTAGCCATCGTTTATTTGTGCAAACTGTATTACATCTGTTAAAACCAGTGGTGCTAACTATTGTAATAAAGCAGCAATCCTTTGAATATCTCTTATAGTGAACTCTGTTCGATAGCTCAGAAAGTTAGGGTTGCAAAGCATTTACACTCTCATTAACCTTACTATCAACAAATTATCCTAACTTCAGATAAACGAGTTGTAATTATACAATGTAGTCCATGCACTTTGTCTGAAAATATTACCCGTAGCTCAAGCAAGCAAGGGTCGTAAAACCCTTTCAGCTGAGTTTCCCATTTCCTTGCTATCATCTCCAATTATAGAAACTGGTGATGAACTATTCATTACATTTACTGGCACCAGCCATCCTAGTTTCATGGTAATCAAGTTGAAACTACACAATAAAGTACATACATTGTATGACAAATATCGCTTGATAACTTGGAAATCAAGAATTGCCATTTTCTTTCAGTCAGTGATCCTACAATCAGTGACTGTCCAACATTGCTAATTGTTGGATTTCTTCCCAGCCACATTGATTTGGAGGCCTTTGGCAGCAGTTTCAATGGGTAATTATAGATGTAATTTGCCTTCTTATCCACCACTTCAGGTGTTTTCTCCTCATTTTCAGGGCTAGAACGGGACAAAACAGTGTTTCCGCTCCTCATCTGCCTCAAATAACTCCTCATTAGTAAGATAGGACACAGCTGGTCAATATATACTATGCACTTACATGCACACTCAACTGCTGAAATTCATACATCAACAGACTGACTGATCAGAACATAAGATAGGGTCCTGTCCGGCTGGAGCCAAAAGGTTTCCCTACTGCTTGCACATACTAAAGTCACACTCAGTTTCCACTTTGGTACATTCTATCCATCACTGTCTTATTATAGCCCCGCTTTTGTTACATGTTGGCCTTCCCTATTTGCTGATGTGCAAAACTGCGTGTAAACTAATGTCGACTTTAACCATTCCTCATATCCTAAATGAAGGATTATACATCACATCTACAGGGAGCAATTTTTTGTGAACAACCTTTTGATCTCTATTGAGTTGCAAGGTATACCAATATGACGTAAGAAACTTGTTGTCTTATTAAGTTTGATTGGAATTTGCAAATTCAGTGGCATACATTTGAATCAGTGTCACTCATTAACGCAAACCATCAGGATGTGGGTGGTAGGATGAAGCAGCTTCATTACAGCAACACTATACAATTTGCAGAATAGTTGGATCCCTGATTTATGTGATCCTCTTCTGGAGCTACAAACTGGGCTATCAGTTGTGGACTGTGTGTATATACTAACCAGTGATAAGTCTTGGCCCACTTCCTGAAAGTAGTCAATACCCACGAATATGTACAAGTGATCTCACTCCATTTCCGGGACCAGCAGTATCTAATGCTATTCTCTGTAGAGGAGAACCAGCATTAGAATTATTTATTGGTGTTTACCCTGTTTAGGCCAGTTTTTTTTCTTGGTGGCACAAACCATACAGTATTCACACCAACACTGAATGTTTAGATTCAAATGTGGCATGAAGAACCACAAATGAATGTTAGCAAAAATGCAAGTAACCTTTAGTACCCTTCTGTTTGTATGTTATGCAATGACTGGATAATGGTTTGCTTCAAAGTGAGAAAACTGTAGACATCTTGTTTTGTCACAGATTGAAACCTATCTTGCACCATTGCTATTGTAACATGAAGATTCCTTTTCTACCCACAATAAACATGACTGACGAATGAAACTTCCATGCTTATGAACACACATTTTACTAGTGTAAATTTCAAGCATCTAAAAAGTGACAGATGTGTCACACAGGCTAAATGGTGTGATGCAAAACTCATAAAAAGCATCTTTTGTACTGAAAACAATCTTAGTTGCAATCTTATTCAGCTTGAAGTGACAGTACCTGGATGCCAGATCTAACATTTTGAACCAATGGGCTCCTTCCAGAGCATTCAGACATTCATCTCTTTGGAAAGCATTAATGTGAGTTATCATCACATGTCCAAAATCAATGCAGAACCCACCCTGACCATCAGTACTGGAGAAAACCAAGGTCTCTCTGAAGGCTGTGACCTCATCCATTAACATTCACTGTACTTCAGCATTGATTACATACCTAGCACTCTGGGGAAGCTTGCATAGCGGTTGTTTAATTATACATGCATCACCTATATCTCTATGAAGCTGTGTGACTGTTGTTTGACCAAATCAGCCATTTAGGCACACAAATACATCTATGTATTCAATCAACAAGTCACTGAGTTGCTGTTGCTGCAATGACTCTAGATTTTTAGCAAAATCCTCAACTAATGACCTTAGATGAACAGGTACATAGAGGCATATTTGCTTTTGAACATGGTGTAATAGGTGCCACCTTAGCATTACCTCTGTCATTGGATACTTCCACTTTGCTTACCATGCTTATGATCATTCAAATATACAAGTGGATAGCTAATCACCCATATTTACAAAGCAACATCAGGACTTCATCTCTGTCAGGGTTTTAAGTATGTAGGTTGGGCTGGGATTCTTCTACAATAGGTTAATGTGACTTGTTGGTAATAAATTCGAACAATAAACACAATCCACCTGTTTTAAAATAATACATTCAAAACAAGTTAAACATATGTACAGAAATTCTTTACCCTAAAGGATATCACAGTTGTATCTAAAACTCTAAATCATTCTCTTTTTTGTCAAAAGCCCACTTAGACTGATTCAGTTACTTTAGAATCCAATCGACAAGACGAACTATTTTTCTCTACTTTTATCACAATAGTATGGGTGAATAATTCACTTACACTACTCAGTGAATTACCACAACTGTATCCTGAACTTCATATAATTGTCTCCTTTGTCCACACAGATTGGTTAAATTACTTTATAACACCATTTGACAAGACAACGTATTTTCCTTATCTCTATTGTTGCGTCAGCGAGTCACATGACTACTATGACGCAACGCTTCTAGAACTATCATGTACTTTGGCGAATGTTCAAGTTCTTACTAGATATAGGGTAGGCGGATATATATAAGAGGGGACAACGTGACGCGGGAAGAGATAGATAGTGAGTAATTGATCTGCGGTCGGAGTATTATTGACGTTCGTTGCTATAGCGTTTGTTTAGCGCGATTGTTGAAGTTGAGTGTATCGATTAAGTTATATTCGGAAAGAATAAACCAGTTTTATTAAGTAAAGGCTTGTGTCGCTTAAGTTTCGTCGGTACGAAGTTACGGAAAATCAATTAAAAAAACGGAGATGTAACACTATACTAACTGTGAAACTCACTTTAACATATTGACTGTTATGGCTAATCAATTACACGCTGGCTAACTTCACGTTTCCTAACTTTTTTTGACTGAACTTTACTTCCACTTCATTTAATTTACTCTAGCCTGGTCACCTATATATATATATATAACTTGTTCACTGAGGCCTCGAACTTTATAAACTACGCGAGCATGTAATGTAATATATATAATGATTTACCACAGCTCTATCCTGAATTTCAAATAATTGTCTCATTTTCGTCAAAGTTCACACAATCGGTTTTAATTACTGTAGAATACCCTTAGACAAGACAAATTATTCTCCTTATATTTATCAAACTGTGAAATTCACTTACACGCTGGCTAATTTCACGTTTTCTGACCTTTTTCTGACTGAACTTTACTTCCACTTTACTTAATTTGCTCTAGCTTAGACACCTATATATGTATATAAATACATCTATTTTGTTCACTGAGGCCTCGAACTTTCTATAAGCTACGCGAGCGACGACATAAAGTAATAATACTCACTTGGTGAGAAAAATACCGAAAGTTTCAGTAACACTACTACCACAATTGAACCATACACAAAATGTACGACTCTTATACCGAGTTATAGAACCAAACTTGTCATGATTATCGCCTTTAAGTAGCTACTTTTAACTATCTTGTTATGAAAAGTGAATAAACATTAAATGTTAAGTCACAAAATTAACTAAATAATAATGCTTGCTCTAAACAAGCTTGTATATCTGACAGTCTCATATTGGACAGATGACTATCCAAGCTAATACTATCTGCTTCATGGACAAGAAACAGTTTATTTTATGCATGGAATCTATAATTGTATTACATGACACTGACACTTTAAACTTTGTTCAGATTAAATCATAGGATACTGCTGATCCTTGGCTTGATCAGGTTGGCATTGGATAATTTTTTTACAGAACAGTATGCCACTCACTGAACAGGCAAAACTAATGGATAAGCTCTGCAGTACACCCATCCAAAGGATGCTGATTCCAGATATTAGATCAAAAACAACTCTCCTCTATTGTCTAATTTATCACCATCTGTCAGAACAGAGTTTGTTTCCATTAGCCATAGAGATAGTCTCACGAAAGGACTTGAAAGATCATGAGTCACGAGAGCTCTCGAAGATCCTGTGTTAACAAGGAATTCAACCTCTCGCTCTTGTCCTTTCATTGGCATATACACACTCCACTTGTGAAAGCTGAGCTGACAATTGAATTATTCAGTGCAAAATGAGAAATTCAGTACCTCCTCAAGTTGGTGGCTAAAACCAACTTGGGCTTCATTAGTTTTCTGGAGCATTTGCTGCAGCATCCACCACTTGTTGCTGGTTATCCTGGACTTGCTAATCAGAAAGCTGGTACAGATAACCCCGCCTAGGCTTTGTTGATCAGTATTTTCTGTGATGTGTATCCAATGAGCAGACCTTGTGTGGAGATGTACCCCATAACCTGGAAAGCTCTGCCCACTCAGTGCATGGTAATCACTGAGGCTGCAGCACAGTGCTGGGTTGTGTTGGTGGCTAGTTAACCCTCGTCCAGACTAGTCTGGTAGGTCGGTCCATCTGAAAGGTAACCACAACAGCTGTTTCTGTAGGCTTTGTTTCCTATCTAATGATCTCAGTATTCCAGCATACCGTCGTTTTCAGTATGATTAGTTATATTTATATAACCCTTAAAATATAATGAATTGCTTTTGGTGGGGTTATCTGATTACTTTTTAAAAATATTATGCATCAAAAAAGTGTGTTTTGGGACATTATGAGCTGTCTTTTATTGTTTTTGTGGTAATCTAAGGACACATTTTACTAGTAAAGAAAATTACAAAGTTTGGCGTCAATACACTGTTAATGTTAAGCCCAAAGGCGTCTTAGTTAGGTATGCGACTTGTTAGATGACGTATTCCGTGGAATAGTTCCCGGTAAGTATTTATGACTACACTCTAGAGTCGTGAGTATAAGTTCTGCAAGCTGGAGATGGTTTTCACTTCGAAATATTACTGTTTTTACAGAACATGTAGTGTGTCACCCATGAAATTGTTAGTTAAAACTAATTAGGAGTTTTAATTAAAAAATGGAAGTAAAAGGAAGCTGAGTTTTAGTTTTACAAGTTGATTTGCTTAACGTAACTTGAGCTTTAACTCTAATTTAAAGGAGGCCTTAAAAATTAAGTTAATTAGAACTTTCATTCATAATCTTATTGTATGCACTATATTATTATTGATACTTTGTTATTGATAAGAGTAATAAATATATATATTCTTAGATATTACTTTTGACTTTAGTTGTTGTACTGTTCATACTAGTAATAGGTCCCATGTTGTTCCAAAACGTTATGTTTTAAGTAACATTCTACAGTGACAATAGTCTTTCGATTCGAAACTTCATAGTTCATTATGAATGTGATAATTTCATTCGTGGATTAACTAACTATACATGTTTTTATTATAAGTTAAATGTAATTATAAGTAATATAATGAAAATCAAACATATTTTGGAAGTGTTGAACTCTTTTCATAACGAAATAAAGAATACGTTATAGTTAAGAACTGCAACATGGATATGCTTTGTTATATTTAAAATTATAGCTATTGTTATAAAGTGGATGAAATAGAAGATGAGTAACTATTTTTAATCTTATTTTTGCAGTGAATTTAATATAGAGTCAGAAGTACAGTTAATAAAATACCAAACTTTGTTTTAAATCATATCAATGAAAATATTCTTTTGGATGTCAGAATAGTACTTCATACTCAAATGTTAAATTTGGCTTGTAATTTATATGTGGTTATAAAAGTGGGGTGTTTCGTTCATGTATTTTTTGTCTGTTAACACAAATTGAGAGATTAGGGTGCAAATACACTTGGTTTTTGTATAATTTTAAAAATTATAATTTCACTACACATTGTGTGCTCAGCAGTTAATTATTGTTCATTTATTGTAGCATCTTCAGGTGTTATATGGAAATATGAACTGTTTAAAAAATATAGTTTTAAATGTTTGTTGTTGCCGCTGTATGCAATAAAGGTTAAATAAATTACTTTTGGACTTTCCTGGAAAGTCCAAAAATAATCTCTCTCTCTCTCTCTCTCTCTCTATATATATATATATGTATATATATATATATATAATTATACACACCCCCAGTAGCACAGTGGTACATCTGCGGACTTGTACTGCTAAAAACCGGGTTTCAATACAGATAGCCCTTTGTGTAACTTTGTGCTTAATAACAAACAACAACAATATAACTATACAGGTTATGATACCACATGTATATTCAGCATATCACTTGAAACCAGCTAATATTACTGCAGAATTATTACAACTTGATCAGGATTCATTGTTGTGTAACAAATAAAATATTTAGTGTTCAAAGTGAGAGTGACTTAATCTTCTGTTTCTCAGCTTCTGTAGGCTGAAATACCGAAAAACTAGTTATAAAGAGTTTGGTTTAATTTTTATCATAGGTATAAATCTGTTTCTGTATTATGATGAATAATTGTTATTCCTGATCTAATGGTATCACTATGTAACACACGTAGTACAACAATAACATCTGTTAATATTTTTCTCCTTAGTCACCATGTTAATTTTTTTTACTCTGTTCCAGAATGCAAGTAAATATGGAATTGAAGCTGCCAATTAATATCAAACATCTAAGTGGATGAAATGTTAATTTTGATGAAAAAAGTATACTGTTCAACTAGAAAATGCTTAAACAGACTAAACTAATGAATACCAACAAAAATATTGGACGAGTAACGCCGATCATGAGGAGGAGTTGCTTTCCAGGAGCATCTTCATCTCTGGACTCTGCAGATTATTATCAACACGTTGATACAGCCTGTAGTGGTAGTTCATTACCTGCTTGTCTGTGCTTGCATTGTTTAAGTACTTCAAATTCATCACAACATCTAAGTGAGATGGTACAGAATTCAGGAGGATCATCTGTCTTCTGTTGCCAGAGGATGAGTGGTAATTGTGTTTCATTACCTGAAGTTTCTGAATTTAATGTTTCACTAGCAGCTGGAGTAAGGCCAACTTTGTCAGCATTATCATCATCATATTCAAAAGAATCAGAATTAGAAATTCATGTTAATAACCTAGACCCAAGCATTGACATAAGAGAAATGAGAAAAATTCTTCTTTCAGTTTTTCAAGAGTATACTAAGGTGAGATATGTTTTAAGAATATACGTATTACATTGCTGTATTCCTCCACTCTATGCTAACATGTAATCTTGAAGATTAAAATGTGTAACTTTACTACTGGTGCATCTAATAACTGTTTCATGATTTCAGAATATCATAACTGCTATTTATAATTTATTAAATAAGCACTTGGTAAAATAATTTCTATCATGCCCTTATTTGAAACTCATATTCAAGTGAAGTTATAGTCTGTTAGTTGGGTTATCTTTGAAATTATTGGGTCAGTAGAGCTGATGTTTTTAGTAATTTCTTCAAAGAGCTGTAACAGTTTCAAACATATCTCTAGTAGGGACCATTTGTTATTGATTGGGTTAGAGATGTACTTGCTTGTGGCATAGAGGCATATTGCTATTTTATTTATTTTTTGTTCTAAAGCTTTTTAGCAAGGTAGTATGTTGAATTCCACCTTGTACAAGTTTCTTTTAAGGCATATTTAGGTAGTTTTGTATAGCTATTAATTTCTAAAATTCCAGAGATGAGTAGTTAAAATGTGTAACAATTTACCTACTGATTGTTATGAGACCAACTATATATAGTTTGCTGGTATTCAAGAACATTCGTGATCACAAACTCTAATGTGTGGAGGACACATGATTCATTTGCCAGTCTAGCATTATTAGAAACTTTCACAATATTTGTCTCATTATCTCTTATGAGGAAGTGAATATATATATATATATATATATTTCAATTTCCCATTTAATCATTAGATCTTCCAGCCTTTATCCTATTGCATTATCAGTTTAAGTTCCAGGAAAATGCTTGACAGCATGTTGTAAATCCACATGTTCATGGTTCCATCGTGTTGTATATTAACTTCTGATCAAAACAAACTGCTAGCTATATAGATCAGAACTATAAATCCACCTGATAATGTTTATAGCTAATTAAGTACACTGTTCTTAATTATAAAGATTAGAGTACATTGTTTACTCAGTTGTGTACCCTCTCTTATTAGTGATATTTTTACCATAATCCCAATAATATCTCTCGACATTTGGCCAGCTTAGGAGATAGAAGTTAGTTTGAAATCCATATGCTAAGTTAACACTTCCAAGTAATCTTTATGATAAAAAATCTAATAATAAATGAAGAATTAAAAAATAATAAAAATAGATATATTAGCTTATGAACATTGTGTGTTGTTGAGCATGACCAGTTATGTTAGAGAAGTGGCATTGACATTTGAAATCTGACTAGCAATTGGGGTCTTTGATCTTTCATATGTAGGACTCAGATGATAAAAAAAAGTTGCTTAATAACTTGTGTTTTGGTTGTGCTTTCTTCTTCAAACAAATTGCCCCCTCCCTCATCAGTAAAACAATTGAATATTATTGGTTTTCCACAACATTAATATCCCAGATTGCATAGTGTAACTTTTTAACCTGATTATCATTAATGTTTTATAGCAATACTCATAAACGGTTTGATGTTTGGTAACACCCTTGGAATTTAAGGTCACTTTTCACCTTCAATATTAGGTACAGTAGACTTCATAGTTTGTTGCAAATTCTTATTGTCTTGAGACTGCTTATTTTTTTTAGGTGATTGTGCACTGGGGTAGTAGAAACTACTTTCCCTCTGCCACCAGATGAAATTAACATTTTATGTAGTCCTCACTTCACTTTAAAATCACAAACAGAAGTTTTTTTTAAAGATCACTTGCGATAATCAGTGAACACAGAGGTTATCATAGAATCTGTCTTAATATTACTGATAACAATCAACAGCTAAGTCAGAGAATTGGAGGTTATTGTGTGGATTGCAAATGACAGAACTGTACATGACGTGTAGGCTACTGACTACATGTATTGCTAAGTCAACACCTACTAACATGTTGCAGTTTGTATATACATATATTGCAGGGCATGCTATAGATTGAGATTTAAAGAAGTATTAGACAGGTACAAAAAAAACTAAACTGTTTATAAAACTTTCATTTTTGTAGAAAAATATTATTGGCACTATACCATCTCACTACAATATATGTCTGTTCACCTGGAATTATTAAATGATCATTTATTATGTATTCATATTGTATCCTGGTCTATCTGTAATTTCTCACCTTTTATCGAAACTTCATATTTACTTTTATATTGGCTTCTATGCTTCATATTTGCAGCATCCTGTAAAGCTAATAGAACCTTTTGTTTAAATATATATATATATTAGGTATTTGATGACCAAATATTTGTTTTGTTTAGCTAAAGGAATTGACTGGATATTTAGTATCTGGCCATCCATTACATCTCTTCTTGATGTTTAACTTGAGTGATTAAATAAGTTAAGTAACTTTTTCAGTGTCTGTCTTCCCCTATGTAATGGCCAGTGTCCCCCCCCCCAATAAAAAACAAATACATGAAACTGCAAAATTCCAGTTTAAGACATTTCTCATAATACCTTATATGAATATATTTCTCAGCTTTTTGCTCATCCCTTTACCATTAAGGCTTTTTATATCCAAAAAAAGAAATGGTAGTCATAAGTTATCTATTTATTCTGACTTTGCAAGCATAGTGACCAGGGCTAGTTTTAGTACTATTTACACACTAAGCTAAATGTGATTTTGTTTTGTGTTTGAGTGACCAGTCTGATTCAACACTATATTGGTTGGAGGCTAAGGTTCTTCTATATTGAAGACTTGTCATCTTGTAAATGGCTGATATAACTTGTATTTCAACCAGAACTTTGAATGTTATGGTCAAGCTGGCCTAATGACCAGATGGTAATGAGCAAGAGGCCTTATTTGTTACAGCATATAACAAACATGGTAAAATTGAAATGCTGTTATACACTCTTCTAACAAGTACAGGAAACTTATTTTTAGGTCAGTGAGGAATGGTTGAATATTATCAGTCTTATTGTTATTTCACAGATTATTAAGAATTTTGTTAAACAGATTATAAGAATGTTAAAAATCTGATGTGGGATCAATAATGGACCTGCATGGTTATATTAGTGAAAGTGATTGTAATCAGAAAACATTAAATCTACTTGGTAAATTTAATGTTATTTATCATGTAGTTGGATCCACTAGCCTCTGTTAACAATATTTTTGATCATAAGGTTGAATACATTTATTGATTTCTGAGAGTCAAAACTTTGTATTATCAGTGATTATAGTGTGTTTTGATAAACCTAAGATATATTCATGTATGTATAGGAAATGTATTTTGTAGGTCATGCACTTTTCTCTCAGAATGCTAGAAGATAAGAGCTTAAAGGCTGTGGTCAGGGTGATATCTCTTCATGAGGCACAGTTTGCAGTTTCTAACCTTCACGGCCTCAAGATTGGCTCAAGACAGATCTTGTTAAGTTACAAGTCAGGTGATAGCAAACCTCCTTTGCAGGTGTTGTGGTAATTATGAAACTTGGTTTGAATTTATTCAGCTAAATTTTAACATAATCTTTGGTTAAAATTCAGCAATATTCACTAATGTTTAATTGATTCATTTTGTGGATTGTTACCTTCTTAAAAGAGCATGAGTAAACCCACTAAGGTGCTCAGAAAGTCCTTTAAAATCTATGTTTTCACATATAATTAGTTTGAAAAACACTGTACAATGCATTTCAAGATTGTTGATGTTTCTTTCACATTTTTTCAGTGTTATGAAGTGAAATAATTCCTACCCTGAATCCCATGTTAATAGATTATTAACAGTATTTTTCAATGTTTTCATTGTGTTAATGATAACTAATATTAAACCTGCAGGCCTAATACATCTTGATTTTAAATTTTGTATTTGTTGTGTCCTGTTTCCCAAGATATTTGTCTCTGTATATCTACATGTATCATATTTTATGATAATTGCATGATGGTAGAGAAATAATCTAGGCAGTGAGAACTGATTCGGTAATGCCATTCTTAAAATATATACATACAAAGACCCTCACATGCACTCACACAATATTTGGTTGAACTTTAGCAGGCTTTAAAAAACTTGAATATCTTCATATCTAACTGTTGAATACGTTCCAAGTGTATTGTAAAAATACAGGTTCTAATCACATTTTCAATACTTTCAAGACAAGTTTTGATGCTATTTTCATTAATGGCAGTTTTATTTGGAAGTGATTATTTCAAAATATTGATTTTGAATGACATAATGATGTTTTTTGTGCAGGTGCTTATTTTAATGTATCATTAGCACACCTTGCTTAAAACAAAGAATAATCAGTTTGTAATATTATAGATATGTCAGGGTAAAATCCACTGTTATAAAATAATGTCAGTCTCATCCGTTCAGTTCACTGTTATACAAATCAGGTGTCTGATGGTTACTTGTGATTTGAAATGTAAATGATTGCTAAGTTAGATTACACTCATAAACATTTGGTTGAGGTGGTTTAACATCTTTACAGTTATGGATATTTCACTTCAGTTGGAGCATAGTCACTACAAATAAGAAGGGGAACCTAGTAACCCTGGTTACATGGTCGAGGTGGTTTTACATCTTTACAGTTAAGAATGTTTCACTTCAGTTGGAGCATAGTCACTACAAATAAGAAGGGGAACCTAGTAACC
>NW_013665863.1:443503-455493 GCF_000517525.1 Limulus polyphemus | reverse complement strand
TCAGATGTTGTAGAGGCAGTAAATTTAAATGAGTTTAAGAAAAGCTTGTATGTGAATGAAAAGAGCTGGGTTTAAATTTTTTTAATCCTTTTAATTTAGTTTTGAGGATGGAACAGCCAAGATGTACCAGGAGGTCCCATGTTGTCCCAAAATATTATGTTATTTTGTTATGTTAACAGGTAAATTAATCAGACACATGCATGTGATTCCATTATTATACCACAAGGCTACCGAGATTCACAATATTTTGCTAATAAAATCAAAATTTATGTTTGTTATTAGTATTTCTAGCCATGAGAACTAGTCAGCATTATATTCAAAATTGACCGAGACATACAAAAGAAAGTCTTAACCAATTTAAGATGTTTGAGAGATTTGTGGTAAACAATTGTACTTTGTGTTAAATAATACCAGTTGGGGCTGAAATCACAAGATTCTTTCTTTTACATCTACTTTTGTTATATCATTAAATGGACATAATTTTCAGGTGTGAGGTGCTTGCCCTATTGAATGATACACCATTCAACAGAATTCCCCTTTGCAACTTGAAAGAAAGGTTTCAGAACAGGTAAGTTGAGTAAATGAGCAGGTTTTAAGAGACCAAGACAAGGCTAGTACTTGCATTATGTGTATTAAATTTCTTGTATCTGACAATGGAATGTGGTACATGGGAAAATTATTTTATTATCAATAATAGTAACAGAAAAGTACAATTTGTTTTGTTACTTAACAGCTTTGAACTGTTAATATTTAATTAACATTTAAAAGTACCGCATTGTGAGTGAGCTGAACTAATGTCAATGTACATGCGTTAGCACATTTGCTAGAATATAGTACTGAATATTAACATCTGTGTAAGATGACACTTGTTTTTAGAAATTTCATTTTGCTTTTTTGTCAAAAATAAAGTTACAATACTAATCCTGTTGATTGGAATTATTTTATATCTGCCTCTCTCTTTATATAAGATAGGGATCATTTTTTTTTTGTTAAGATGTTACTGAGTTTTTCAGGAGGTTATGCTTATTCAGTTGTTTTCAAGTGTTTCTTTAGTGATTCAGTTGCACACATATTTTCATTTCGAAGCAATCAAGAATGGTATCCAGATGATGAAATATACTTAATATTTTCTTTCCTATGGTTTGTTTTTAACCTAAAAACCTTTCGCATGTAAATTGAAAGGAATGTGTCTGTAAGGAGTGAGGCTAGTTATAGGTCAGCTCATTATTCCTATCTTAATGTGGTCAGACTGGTATGTTTTACAGGTTTTTTATAATCTACTTGTTTGAACTTTGTTTTATCAGTGTGTATTCAGTGTTTTATATTGTAGTTGCAGCAAGGTTTGCATCTTGCTTGTCATTCAAAATCTTCCAAACATACATATTGACTGTACCTTTCTCTGTTTAGTATAATAATATCTATCACAAATTATCTCCTACATTAAAGTAATGGGTAAGGTGTGTAAATTCCATTCACTTGTAAGGCATTTCTTTATCCCAACTTCCTCTGCACTGGTACTCTAACTGAAGTAATTAATAGGAAGTTATTTGGTATTAATTATTACCCTTTTGAAAGCAAAACTATAGTTCTTAAAATGATGGAATTTAGCTGCTAGAAATAAGCTATTCAAGAATATTTGTTTTTTTGTTGACTATATGGTGCAATGTGTGTTTCACTTACCAATTTTTGACACCTCTTCTTTCAATGGTAGATAAAATATTCTCATAAACAGCAGGAATGTGATGTTCAGCTTTCTAAAATTGTAATTTTGAAATGGACATTGGTGTTTATTTATTCATGTAACCCAGTGTTTTTGAATGTACCAGAAACACTAATGATAGAGTAACAACACACGCTGCTTAACAATGTATGTAAATTATGTAGGGGAGTAATACTGCATGTGTTTATATTATCTAGGTACAATAGAGCTATCACTGTTTCAGACCTGACCCAGATGGACATGTTAATAATTACTGAAGAAGCTGGAGAATGTATTGTATGCTTAAAGCCTGACTACCGAATCACATCGTCATCTTTTGAAGCTGAAGGATCACACCAGGTAAGTTTTACTTTTTGGTATATTCTAATTTACAGAGCTGCAAATATTTGAAAGTTAAGAAGTAGACAAGTTTTACAAGAAATACAGACTTAATCTGGCATCTGCAGCTGTATAATTTTCAGTTTTGGAGATTGACTTAGTAGAATACATTACAAACTAAAGAATAACTTCATGCACAAAACAAGGGTGAATTTTTAGGGTGCATATAAAATCAAAACTACATGAACAAAAGTGTCAGTTCAAAATACTGTAATAGATGAAATATCTTCCCTCTCTGTGTGTACATATATATATATATATATATATATATATACACACACACACATAAATAACAAGTGTTTTAAAACTAGGTACATAATATGATTTTAGTAGCTGAGGTAATAGTGTTTCTCAGTTATTAGTATTCCGTGATTTGGATTTTCAAAAATACTGGAATGGTTTTGTACATGTGCAAAAAAGACTCGTACACTCTCTACAAGTAGTTGTGCACAGATTTCATTCTCATGTGTCATTACATTATTTTGTTTCAACAGAGATCTTTTTTGTTAACATGATTTATTGACAAAAAATATATACACAGAATGTTAATCTAAACTTTACATTTTAAAAATCAATTTGAATTAAACATTGATGCTTTTCAGGTTTCTTAGAGGTTTTCTAATGGTAAAGTGTTCACAAAATCAGGACTAATGTTGAAGAATGTATATGTTGACATTTTATTTCCAGCATCATAACACAAAAAAAAAAGTATCCATTTTAGATGTTTGACAAAGTTTTTAGAACTAACTATGACTTGTACGTTCTGTTAACAGATATTACTGGGCAGCAAATGTACATATAACTTTCAAATAATGTTCTAAGTCAACTTTAAAATACCCTTCAGTGTTTCATGGTTTAAAAGTTGAAAAATTAAAGTACATTCAGGAAAAAATAAAAGGTTACATTATCAAGAGGAGTGGTTTTGTTGAATTGAACCAACAGAATTCAGCAATACCACTTCTTGTAGAATTGTAAATTTTAAGTAACATTGTGTTTTTATTCTGAATTGAGTTCACAAAGTTAAGAAACACTTGTGATTGGAGTACAATGATGAGTGCAGCACAAGATCTCATACAGAAATGATTTTCACTTTTCATAAATAGAAGAATGAGAAAATAAATTAAGTATAGATAAATCATGCATCATGAACACTTCCCTAATATTTTTTTGTGTTACATAGCTTAAATATTTATTCAGCAGAGACAATGTTCCACTGAGAAACCTTTTTGTGAACACCATTTCCAACAAGTTAGTTGGAATGACTGGACAAAGCCAAGAAGTACATATCCATTACCCAAAGTATGTATGTCATTAAAGACCCTTGGACCTCGTGTGCATAAGATGCTGGACAATCACCATGGCTCAATACCACTTAACAGGTAAAACATTTTTACCATTCTTGTGTCATATCTATTACACTATATATGATACAAAACTACTAATCCTTTGTTAATTAAATGAATTATATTATATCTATATCCAAACTTATTCACACTTGGTGATTTCCAAACTTTTAAAAGGAATTACTTAGTATACTGATACCATTAAGAAAAAACATTGCAAACCCTTTATAAATAACAGAATCACATTTTATATTAACCTCTTTATACATCTTTTCAAACAAAAAAAAGGTATGTGTTTAATAACTGTGGTATTTATATTATACCAGGTTAAAAATTAGGTAAGTTTTAATGAAACCAAAAAATAGTTAAATTGTCAATCACCATAAAAACATTATTGAATGTACAACAAGACACTAGAAGAAAAATCTCATTGATATTAGACATGGGAAAAGACAATGAATTTGAATAAATTTGTAGTATAAAGGGGTCTGCTTCTGACTGACTGTAGAAAATTGGTTAAAAAATAAAACCAAGGGAAAGAACTTATATTTATAGTCTGCACTTGAATTATTTTATCACAATTACATCTCAAAGTAGTTTGAAATACATAATAAATTTTGAAAATAAGTAGTATTTGATTTCAAGGTTCATTATAAAAACAAAATGTCCAGTTGAAATGTTGTACTCCCTTTATAATAAAAAGTTTTACCCATCTTAAGTTGTGTTATTTTGCATTTTAAAAATCAATAATGCCACAAGGTAAAAGTGAACTTTTATGGGAGACACAAATTTATCTTTTCATTTTGTTTCTAACATAAAAAAACTTGAAACAAGCAAATTATTTGCAGAACTCCATCACTAGCATCCATGCTACATACTCTTCAAAACCGATATAAACATAAGTTCTTTACATGATAATGGAGAACTTCACATGTTACACACAAGTAAAATAACACCATATATACATATAATTTAAGGAGAACATGGTCTTGCTCCTCTATTTACCTTTGCCAAGTGTTACAGATTAAGGGTGGAGTTCCTCAGATCTCTTAACTCAGTGACAAACAGCAGATTGAAGAACAGACTGGGCCTCATAGTTCTTGATATATATATATATATATATACGTGTGTGTTTATAAAAGGGTAAAAAGGTTTATGTAAATACTTTTTACGTGTTGTATGAATATTAATGTATTAACAGTTGAATATAATGATTTAAAGTGGCTGTATAATGTGAAGCTGGCGGTGCTTAAGATGCTCAGTAAAAAATTATCTTCTTCAATGATGTGTTGTTTTCTAACAAATTTAGATTTAATTTCATGATACAGAGTTTTCTTTTACAGCTTCTGTTCCTGTTATGTAGCTCAGTTTGGTCCATTGACAAATAAGGACAAAAACGTAAAGATCTTCGAAGATCAAGAACTTTTAGTTTCACAGGGACAAGAAGGTGTTCCATTAGAGTATCTGTTAACTTGTATCCCTGGAGTGGAGATAACCAAGTCAGGATTAGGAATCAAACAAATACAGTGGTACAAAGTTACAAACATATCACAAGGCAGGTCTTTCTTTCTTCACACTTATTATTTGTCATAAAACAAGTGTAGATTTTAATATATTTTGTTTCTTTGTAGCTTAGGTACTTAAAGACATGTAAGATAGACAAAAATCTGTTTTTTATACACGTGTTTTCACTAACATACCATACTTGTAACAATATCTTTATTATTGGTTATGTGTATTCTATGCTTCAGTGTGATTAGTAGAAATTTAATGGTCTGGCGATACATCATCCAATATGATATAAATTATGTATCTTCACAAAATTTGGCAAACTTTCAGTGAAACATTACAAGTCTTTTGTACAGAAAAAACTGAATTTCTAATAAAGTATTTTTGTTTAAAATTAATGATTCAATAAAAGGAGATAAGTATTGATTACTACATGTTGTCTTCATTTATTATATGAAAAACATTACATGCAAAGTAACATATCAAATTAACAATAACAAAATAGATAGACAGATATTAACTTTTTTTATTTTACTTCTCTTGTCAGCTACCATTTGATAATTTGAAAAAGCACTGTAAAGTGTGAACTACTTAAATAAGACAACGTTAGTAATATAGATAATAAATTACAGACAAGACTCAAACTTTGTAACAAACTGTTGGTAAAACTTCTGTATCTAGATACATACCGTATTGCAGCATCAATATCTACATACATATGTTATTGACTACTATGATGAGATATGCACCCCTAGTAGAAATGTTAAAAGTGTATTAGGTAGTCTAGACACATGTTATAGAGTAGGATTTTATTCAGTAAACAGTTAATGCAATGAATAATCATTATTAATCAGGAATACACTTATCAGATGAACTAGGTAGAAGGTACAGCTGCAATATAATTTTAGATTAGGATCACCAAAATATTTTGTTTTTCATCTTATGCTACAAGAAAATAGTAGGTATTTTATATCATAATATATAATATCTTCGAAATGATTAGCAATCTTAGGATTTAAATTTTGTTATATTTTTATCTGTTCCTGTCATTAATAGTATAAATGTGACTGTGGTAGAATGTAATTTGGCCAAATTATTAAGATTTACTGTAGAATGTAAAGCTATTCCCATTTTATTAGTATCCCAAACTTAATAATTAGTCAAATTGTCTACTCAAATGACTCATATTTTTCACAGGATTAAAAATTAAAATGTGTTGATTTACTTTTTAAATAAAACTTAATATAACTAGAAAATTAAGCACAATCACATTCGTTTTATATTTTGTGACTTGTGAGTTATGGCATTATTCAGTGATTTAGTTGTTTGTGATTGAAACTTGATGATTTGAAGAACTGTTGCCAGAATTAATTTTTAATTCTCTATAGTTATTTGATTATTTCTTATAATGTATAATACAGATTTTATTTAAAAGATTCAACCGTTTTTTGTATGAGTGTTTTATCAATGGATGTTATTTGTTATACTTGAAGAATTTACTATCACATCTGTGTTTCGGTGAGCAAGCTAGGATGATGTATAGAAGTTTATAACATTTACACAGAAAGAAGGCTTCTAATAGTAATAGCTGACACCTTAAAAATATAATTTTGTATTCATTTTATTAGAATTCCTGTAAAAACACTAATAGTAATTTTTACTTCTTTTTTTCTTACATTTTCAGTATTTGATTTTGGACTGAAGTTTTCTATATATGTCTTTTAAAACTTCTTGGAATAGCTAGTTTGTTTTATTTTTTTCGAGGTGGATGTAAAAACAAACAATCTGTAGAAGATCATCTTGTTCTATTTAAGCAAGAAATGGTGGAACTTTTGAAGATTCAACCACAGTGTTTGTTACCTTTTGATCAGTTTGTTCCTGCCTATCATCAGCATTTTGGGCATCAGTGTTGTCTTGGAGATTATGAATTTACTAAATTAACAGAACTGTTAGAAGCAGTGTCAGATGTTGTCCAGGTAAAGAGAAGAATTACATATGGGTGTGTCTCTTAACCAGTTTGTTCAGTTATCCAACATTTGGCATAATGATTTTGATTTATCCATCAAAATTATTATAAAATGTCAATGAACTATTAGTATTCACCAGAAAAAAAAATGGCCTTAATATTTTCTATTTCAAAAACTGAATAAACTCACTTGCATATTAATTGGGTGATACTTTTGTATTTATCAAGAGAAAACAAGAGGGAATCCTCAATAATTATGGCACTTGAAAATCTTTTAGGCAGGATTAGAATAAATTTATTTATGAGATTTTTTCCCCCTTTTTATTAGCTGTATTTTTGTGCATCAGCAATACCAAGCATGGGGTGCATGTATTTGATTTTATTGCTCATCAGGATCTCTACCATCCTACCCTCAAATTGAAATTCTTTTAGTTAGGATTACAGTAAATTAATCTATGAGACCTTGGGTGTGGTCAAATACATCAATTGAAAGAGTTTGACCTCATGAGTTCAAAACTGTAATTAGATCTCAAGTTGGTCAAGAGATGACAGAGCTAGGAACTGGAAATGTTGTACTTGAAAAGAAACTCAGAGCCATTCTCAGAGCTAGGAACTAGAAATGTTGTACTTGAAAAGAAACTCAGAGCCATTCTATGAGCAATTATGTTGTGGCTAAAAATTTAAACAATAAAATATATACTGACCTAAACTGAAAGCCTTAAAACTTTGTCAATATTTTCCAATTTCAAACCAGTTTCTTATCAGATACATACTGCTACATAACAAAGGCATATATTAAAAAACAAAGTTTTCGATGTCACAAGCTTGTATAACTTGAATAAAATGTTGTTATCTTTATATGGCTGAGTTTGAGTCTGCTGTAACAGGGATTAATTTAGGCACTTATTGCAATCTTTACCATAGGTAGGTGGTAGTACTCTTTTTGTTTTTTCTGCTTGGCTATAAATGTGCTTTTGTCTGGGTTCTATGTGAATATACAGACAAGTACAAAAATTTCAGTGTAAAAAAGTAACTAACTCCAAACTGGCTGATATTGAAAAATTTAGTGTACTAAGATATTTATTGCATTGTTTTAGGGATAAGGCTATTTGGGTGACATAATAAACACTACATTATTCTGTGCTTTAACGATAAGAAGTATTTCATTTATGTATTTGATTATGAAAAATTAGACTTAGGTGTATTTCATATTCTGTTGCTAAAACAATTTTTTTTTAGATTTTAGGTCAAGGGTCAAGTCGTATGTTGACCTTGACTCACCTGACCCAAGTGAAACGATTTGGCAATGACATTTTGCGTGTTCTTAGGTCACGAGCTAGCAAACAGATCTTTCTGTCTGAATTACCAGTCTTTTATGAACACAAAATAGGCAGGAAACTTCAGATAACTAGTTATGGAATATGTACATTGACAGATATGTTAGCAGAAGTGGCTGACTTAGTTGTGGTAAGCTATATTTTGTCAACATTTTGACGTAGCTGTAGTAAGTTGTATAGTGTCAATAGAACTAAATCCTGTATATTGTCAACAAGTGTTAAATATTTATTTTGGAATTCCAATGTTCTATTAAATACTTTGAAATTTATGGGATGTCAAATACTTAAGACTGACCTTGTTTTTACCATATTTGCATTGAATTTTCATATCTCACCACGAGATACTTGTAGTAGGAAATGCCATAAAAAAGGGGGGAAACTGAATATGCTGATTCATCAAAATTGTAGAGTCTTACATTCCTATGCAGCTAAATTTTGTTGTGTATTATTAATTTTTAAGCACTTGAAGGACTGAAACATCAAATCAGCTTACCGTATGTAATATATATTTAAGTGTGTATAAAACAATTAATATTACATAAATATTTAGATTTATTATGAATGAAGGTACTTATTTAAATTGTAGGTTACAAAGACGTCAGAGGATACTGTCATAACTATAAAGAACAGAGGTATGCCTTTTTTATTTCATATTTCTACTTTATTGTATTTTATTATTGTTTCTGAAAAAACTATTTATATGCATATTGTATGATTTTATCAATCTTATGAAGAAATACAGTACACAATAAACACTTATTAAATTTTTTTCTCTTCCTTCACAAGAGGTCTGGCATGGCCAGATGATTAGGGTATATCATGATATAAAAGACTGTTTAGTGTAGATATTATTTATTGATTTATTGTGTGAGTGAATATTTTATGATTGTTTAATTTTGCTTATAATAAGAGAGTTAAAAGTAGACAATGGTTGGAAGTTGTGTTTATAATTCATTGATGTTGAGACTATCAAATGTCACATGCAATACATAGATGTCGAGAATATAGAGATTTCTAGAAGACGGACAGACGATTAAGTGATAAACATACAAATAGTCTAAGACAAGTGGAAACAGCAGTCAGACAATAGCAGAAGAGAGTAAAGTCATGTCCAAGAAAGAGTTCAGTGTTAAATTAACTGCTGTAGAAGTGATAGGCCTAGCAATTAACATAGGCCTAATGTTTAATATGCTAGAGTAAGACTAACAGTAAAAAAGGAGATAAGAATAATAATTTATATGACTGCAGTAACTTGTGCCACAGTTATAAGCGAATTATACGCAGAATACTAATGAAATAGAAATAGGGAAGGGTAGTTTGGCTTGCTAACTGAAATTCTAAAGTAATTGAATAGGCCTAAGTGGACTTTTGACAAGAAGAAAACTACATATAGTGTTTATATTATGCCTATAATCCTCATAGTGTGAAGAATTTGTTGTACATACGTTTAACTTGTTTCGAATGTGTGTGTGTGTGTATATATATATATATATTTATTATTTTTTTTTTAAACAATTTATTGCCAATAAGTCACAGACACCTACTGTAGAAGAATTATAAGCCCAAAAACAACACAGTATGTATATTTATACTATTAAGAAGTATAAGTAAAGGCCTTTAATTGACAACTGGCAAACATAAGCAATTAACATCTGACATGGCACTTGACTCACAGTCTGAGAGTCACAGGTTTGAATCCCCTTCCCACCAAACATGCTCGTCCTTTCAGCTATGGGGGCATTATAATGTGATGGTCAATTCCACTATTTGTTGATAAAAGAGTAGCCCAATAGTTGGCAGTGGGTGGTGATGACTAGCTGCCTTCCCTCTAGTCTTTCACTGCTATATTAGGGACGGCTAGCGCAGATAGCCCTCATGTAGCGTTCCACAAAATTCAAAACAAATCAAAACAATCCTTAACAAGAGTAGATAGCATCTTGTTATGGTAAGTAATTTTAACATGTGAATTAACTGTCTTGCGCAGTCTAACAAGCTTTGCTGTTACTGCTAGTTCACAGGTTCTGAGCACAGATATCTTCTGTGATGTATTGAAATTAGGTTGAAATGCCAGTATCTGCTCTCATGTTATAGGTTTATTTCTTATACTTGGAAACAAAAATCCAAAATGAACTATTAAAAAGAACAGGTCTAAATTATTGATTATAAAAGGTAGATTTTTAATTTATGAGTTAATATCTCACAGGACAAACAGCTGAAGAAGTTGAGCGAACCAGACAATTTGCAATGGAGGTGGTTGAATTATTAAACAATAGTCCATCAGGAACAATGCTCTTCAGCAAGTTTACTATTGCCTATCATCATCAGTATGGTCATCAATGTAAAGTTTCTAAATATGGATTTAATAAGCTTGTGGAATTGCTTGAAGCTGTTTCCGATGTGGTAGAGGTAAGACTTTTCATTGTATGTAAATTTTGTGTATAATAAAACAGTTCTTCAGTTGTTGAAAGCAGTTTATTGAGAGTAGGTGTTTATTAAGTAATGTTTTTTGGACAAGAAGCATGTGACTTCTTCTGTACAGAAACCTTAACTTGAACAAGTATAATCAATTTTTTTCTAAATTTAATAACAAGTAGAGATTGATATATATATAACCTAGCTAACTATAGTAATATAGAAAATTTTAATGCTACAAAAGGTATTGGAAACAAGAAAAGTCAAAACTACAACAACTGATTTACTTAAAATTAAAAAAAATTTCTCTAATTTCTCAAATCATTATAATTACATTAGTTTGAGACAAATCTAATTATATGCCGAAAGTAGTGCATCATCCATATTATACATGTGCATATATATACTAGTATCCTCTTCGGTACAAGAAATGAATCACTGAAACCCCAGAAGGAAGAATTCTGTGAAAGATTTAGAGTGATAAGGTTTTTCTTTTTTTTTGTATGCTTGTCTGGAAAAGTCACTTACTTACATACTTATATGAAAATTTGTTGAAATAGTGAAATTTTGATATACTCCATAAACATGTATATAACGATTTAGGCAGTTTTATAAGTACAATTAACTGTAGTTTTGCTCAGCTAATACTGGGAAGTAGTGATTATTAATATTCAGACATTTTAAAGGTGGTTTTAAACAGGCAATTTTTATGGCCACCAATTTGTTTCATCACTATCCCTACTTTTAAATATTTCTGAACTTAATGATGTATGTGAAACTTGGATACTTTTGAAGCTCCTAGAATGATTATGAATGTTATATTTGGTTAAAACATACTTCATCACTTCAAAAATGCCTTCAACAACTATGCAGTTGTATAACTTTATAGTAGTTTTGTCATACACAGTTACAGACCAAAGGTCTTTCTGAACTGATAATGTCTTGCACAAGTGAACTAAAACATAGTTTTCTAGAATGTTGAAACTCATTGTAGAAATCTGTACAAAAAATTGCATACTTGTCCAGTTAGACTTTTAATAGATGTACTCTAGTATATGCCAAAAAGCCAATGCAAATAGTCTAATTGAAGGAACTAGAGGAGTTAAACTATACATTTTTAACTATGAATATCCAATTTTTAATCATGGCAGAATAGTTGAGTCCTTATGGCAGTTATTAACAATGACTTCTGATAAAAACAAGTTTCCTATATATATATATATATATACAGAACTAAAACTATCTACATTAAATTAAATTAGTTTAGTAATACTAATACACCTATTACGTAACTAAGAGTATAGTATAGCAGTAGTAAAAAAATA
>NW_013665863.1:433045-443424 GCF_000517525.1 Limulus polyphemus | reverse complement strand
TTAATTAACTAATAGTACTTCTGTAATAAAATAACTTACTATATATATATATATATATCAGAACTAAAACTATCTCATTAAATAATTTAGTGAATCTAATACACCATTCTAACTAAGAGTATGTATGCAGTGTAAAAAAAATAATATGTAAAAGTTAGAATGCATTAATTAATCAGTTGGGTACCTTTGCTGTTTTTCAGTATTTTTGGATGTAACTTTCAGTGGTCTTCCTCTTCCTAGGTTTGTCTGTATTTGATATTGAATGAAGCTTGGCATTTTTCTATTGATAATTTTCATATTGAAAGTTTTGCAGTGTAAAAGATCAGCAGATTTAAGATATGTTTACCAGAGTTAATGAGATATATTTTGAAAGCTAATGTTGGTGCAACTATAGTGTGCAGTCTACCAGGAATTTTACACTATAGTGTACAGTTTACCAAGGCTTTCACACTATAGTTTGCAGTATGATCATCATATAAACAAAACATATAAATTGTGCTACATAATTATATTTAATGACATACACTTCGTACCACATCCTTAACAAATGATTTACATTTAAATCCTTTAATGAGATATATATATCATTTAAATATGCCACAAATAAATCATCTGCATCTTTTTCTTAGCACTTTCCAGCAATTGTGATCAAGGTATGATTGAAACAGCTCACTGCTAATGCCTCTCATTTTCTTTAGAATGAGTATTTTCACATCCAACCATGATCGTTCAATCACTTGCATGTTTGCTCCTGTCACTGGATCTACATAATTGCGCTACATAAAATAATTGTGTAGCACAATTTTGATTTTTATCATAATAATGATCATTAATAAATCATTTAGCAGTGTAAATATCCCAGGTAGACTGTTATTATTCATCATTAATATCATTAATAGATTATTTAGCAGTGTAGACTGCTATTATTCAACATCTTTATATGTTTTGTTTATATGATGATCATACCGCACGCTGTAGTGTAAAAGTCTCAGTAGACCTCAGGCTATAGCGTAAAAGGTCTTAGTAGACTACGGATACTGAGGTAGATCGCACGCTATAGTAGCATCCTAATGTTCTTCTTCTTCTCGTTGTTTTGTCACTTACTCTTGGTAATAATATTTGTATTTATCCAATGATGTATTAAGTGTGTGGATTGAAATCAAGAAAATGGGAAATGAGTGTAGACCAATTTATGTACAATATTTTTGCCAAAACTTAATAAATCTTGTAAGAGAGATATTACTTGTTGTTATGTATCTAAATGAATGTGGACAAAATGAATAATGTTGTTATAGAATATACAGGAACAGTTAATTTTATATTATCAAAAAAATCATACGGAGATATACCAGATGATTGATGCATTACTTCAGAAAATATATTATGTCTGTCTGGTTTTAGTTTTAGATAACAGATATAATAATATTTATTAACCTTTGTTGTAGTACAATTTTATCTATAAATGTTATACTGTAATGAAATAAGTAAAGAAAGAAACTTGCTTTCTCACTGAGCAAGTTGGCTTTGTTATTTGTGTAAATGATAAATCAATAACCAGTTTTGGTTGTGGCCTTCTTGTTTTCTAATGTTTTGAGTATTCTAAAACTATGCCTACTAGTAGTTGTGATGATTTTATAGATATTACAATTAAGAAATTAATATATTTGAAAAGATATGAGGTTCTTGTACTTGAAACTAAATAGTAATGGTAAATGTCATTAGATATTTGGGCTAAACATTTTTAAGTGTGTAAGCTTAACATAATTGTGGGTTTAGGTTTTTTGAATACTTGATATTATAATATATTATCTGTATTTTGTATTTTTTGGTTTTATAATAACTTCAGAAAAACTTAAATATTTTATTGATAGGAAATTTTATTAATTATGTATTATAAATTCTTATTCACTGTTATACTAATACATTATTTCACACATATATGTCTAGTACAATTAACATTATTAATTTATTTGTTTTTATTTTAGTTGAAGGATGTGGGTGATGATAAAGTACTTTTGTTGAGAGATCGTCAAGAAGTACTAAATGACGTAGCTGTTAAAATAGTTGCAGTGCTAGAGGAAACCTCTCAACGGATGATTCCTTTTACTAATTTGCCTGAGGCCTACTTCAGAGTGCATAACCAGTTCTTGAACTTTCAGGACTATGGATTCAGTAGCCTTCAAGATTTACTTTCCAAACTAAATCATGCTGTTAAGGTCAAATTATTCTTGTTCTTTCTTGAAAACATATTAATGGTACTGATGCACACTAGTTGTATGTCAATGCCATTTCCAAATTTATATAATTACCAAGATCAAAATTTTTAAAATGTGATAAAAATTACAGATTTCGATTATTTTTTTTCTCTTGTAAGCTTCATTGTTAGTTTTGAGGAAATTTTCTAAAAATTACAAATGCTATTTCTGATTTTAGTTTGACACACACAACCCCTAAAATGAAAATTAGTGCTGAATTACTTGAACATTTGATCTCATATTTATAAAACTTTCATTGTAAGAAATAAAGATATAAATCTATGCATTTAGTTTATCTTCATGAGTGTCTACAGCTCAAAGATTTCAGAATGAATGCATACAGTTTTGGTCCAACAATAAAAACACTGATTTTACATTTTAAAAAATCTGCAAGAGTGAGAATCACTGTTATCAGAATTTGAACATTGTCCCTCTTGCTGTGTAATGACATGATCTTTATTTTGTAATTACAATAAAAATTATTATTTTATAAATATTATTACAAGATAACTGAACATAAGCTATTGAGCACCATTAAGTGTGGATTGAGTGGACTTAAGCCTTTGTTATGTATTTAAATAATGGTACATTTATTCTTCCTGCCTGTTTTAGATCACCAGCACTCTTCTTTATGTTGAGCTAACTATAGTGAATGAAAAGTAAAATGCAAGCATCTTCCAAAGATTTCTTAACTGAGAAAGATAAGGAATTGGCTAAAACAATTTATAGTTTTGAAGCTGCAATTCAAAGAACATTACAATATGTTGCTATACCTATGAGTTTAAAGTTTAATAAGAGATGTTTCAAACAATCACCCAGATGATATTCAAAGAATTTCAGCATCAAGTTGATTCAGACAAACCTTAGAAATAAGTGTATAAATAAAGAATATGTATGGAGTTAATATCACGTGTAGAACTCTTTATGAGGGTTGGCTGGAAGAAGAAAGTGAAAAGCTGCAGTCAAGAGAACTTAGCATTTCACATGTGAACATTTTCAAGCACTTAAGCTTACAAAGGATTATAAGTATTGTTAGAACTAATGGGACAATCGGCTGACAATAGCCAAATAAAATTTGAGCTATTTGGAAAATTTGAGAGTTTTTGTGTGGAACCATGACCAAAAGAAGTTTTAAGCAAGTGTGTGTGTGTAAATAGAACAGTAAAATATTGTAAAAATAAACAATACTATGAAATAAGAATAATGTCACAATTTTCTGATATGTCACACAATGCCCACAAGTGGTATTTAGTTGGCTTTGGCTTTAAACTTCCACAGTATAATGACCTAAATCATACATAAAAGGTCTATGAAGGTGAAGGAAAGAGCTGGTGATATAAAAGTTATAACATGGTACAATGACAATCCTTCACCAGCCAAAGGAATAATTAATTAAAAAGACAAATTATAATAGCTATAGGACATTGTATTCTTTACACATATTATTATTTGGTATTCTAAATTGAATATTTGAAATGAAAAACAAATTTATGAAGTACTAACAACAACCTACAAAAAAGTATGGTTAATTTTAATTGAGACTTCAACTGCAAAAAAAGTACAAGACCCACAAGTATTAAAATTAGTGTTTTTTTGCAGATTTTTTATTTATTGATATAAAATTATATTAAAATGTAAAAATTAGAAATTTATTTGGTTAGATAATAAAATTCCTAAGCAAGGAATATGTGCAAGCTCCTTATGCATGATGTAATTTGATATTTTGTTTACTGTAACTTGAGCAATATTTTCACCTGGTGTTTTATTGCATTCTAAAGGTTGTTTAGTAGTTAGACATGGTTCAAAGAGCAATAGAACAATAAAATTAAATGAAAATAGTTGTGAAAGAGATATAGGGCTGAAGATTTTAGGATAAATAACTAATTAGCTGTTACAGTATGCAATCATTCTTGAAAGAAAAATAGTAATTTAGATTTATTTTGTATTAATATGTGGTGGTTACAAGGTTAGTCAAATGGACCAAGCCCTTATACAATGTTTGATTAAAGAAAATAACAGACAAAATGTTATGTTTCAGTGAAAAAAAAATTTTGATATTTATTTAGGAAGTTCTAGAGGTTATATAAATAAAATATGGAAAGCATATGATGAAAAAAATATTTTTATTCTTAACATGAAAATCACCTTTCATTCAAACTAGTCAGAGTCTGAGTCAGATTGATTAAAGTAAATTCACAGACAAATCTTGGATAAAAATTCTAAATTAAAAACTGATTTTCTGTGTACAACAGACTTGTAATGTGTAATAAAAGCTTACCAAATTTAATGAGGATGCTTTTAGTAAATTCAGAGCCATAGTATGTATATTTTCATGGTTATCTGGTGGTTACAAAGTCATTCAAAACCCTGTGTGAAAAGGGTTAAATAATTTCTTACCTATACTTAAATCTTTCTTTTTTGAAATTAATTTGGTCACATGGATACAGAACAAGAAAATCAAAGAAACCATTTTCTTTATGTTTACTTAGTCTAAATGCAGGAAAATTACAATTTAAATAAATAGTGATGTTAAGAAAAAATATATTACTGAAAAATAAATGCAAAAAGTATTTATTCACCATCCTTTCTGTGGCAAAACAACCTGAAATTTTTTATATACATATTTTATACTTAAGAATAGTTTTAAAAAAAAAGACATTATCTATGATAAAATACTCAAATTTATTTTAGGAATATCAGTTTTTTTACCTTTACCAGGATAGAGATTACATTTCATTTCAGCATACTAAATAACCAGTTAAATACAGAAACAATGTATAAATTACATGATAAAAACACTGTAAAATAAGCACTGACACAACAGTAGACTATAGAGAACCATTACAATAATGTATACACCATTTTGTCATATTGACAAAGAAATCATTATTTAAAACTAAATTTTTAAAAGTTTACTTTACATATTCAATCTAGATGTTGCCTACACCATGTGGTGTTATGGTGGTGCCAGTGAACAGAGCCTTTATCAAGGAGATGTCTCTGAAGGTCTGCAGGCTATTAATGGAACAACCCAATGGCAAAATGAGTATGAATGATTTATGTAGTCAGTTCTCTCATCGCTTTGGTCAGTATTTACACGTATCATTATTGCAACAAGAACTGCAGGATGTTGTTCAGGTAAATTCTACTTTCTTAAGATTTAAGCTGGTATTAATGTCCTGTTGTTAAATAAACATTATGAGCATGATATCCATGCAATTAAAATTTGTCATTTCAAATAATTTATAAAAATTATATATCTTTTTTTTTCTTCTGTGTAACTAAAATTCAGATACAATGGTTTCTCAATGTTAGCAGTCTGTATGACAGTTTTCTAGAGGAGCAAGAATAGTTTGGATAATTAATATAATTACACTCAGAATCAGAATTACGAAAAGTTTTAATATCACTATAGCTATTTGTCCAATTTAAGTAAAGAAGGATTCTAATAATAGTTATTTTTTTATGACTAAACAAGAAAAAACAGCTTCAAAAGTTAATTGTCTCTTTTCCCATTTCACTGTATGTAATGCATTAAGATCATCTGTTAACATTTTCTAAATGTATATTTTTATTGTGTTATTAAACTTTCACTCTGAAAGCAAATATAAACTTTAAAAAACCAACAAGCAACATTGTTCAAATATTTAAAAAGGATACACATCTGTGCTGTTAACATATCACTAATATGTAAAAAAAAAAAACACATGCCAATCCATGTTAAAATGTACTATAAACTAATGCTTGGAAGGTTATTTTTTAAATTGAATATGTTGAAGATTTTCTCTCTGGTTTCTATTAAGCACAGTTTTTATCTGGTGTGGAATTATCAGAAAACATTTTTTTTTCGGGATGTAGGTCGATGGAGAACATATTAGGTTAGCACCCCAACAAATGTTAGCCAGAGATGTGGTAATTCTTATTCAGGAAAGTGGAGGGAAAATGTCATTGCAGCACTTTGAAAAAGCATTTTTTCGACGTTATCGAGTACCAATACGTCCTGCACTTTATGGTTATGCCAGTGTCCTCTCCATGGCACAAGACTTTTCTGATTATATTACTATTCAAGGTCGTCGTAAAAAACGAATTCTGGCTATCAAGAAGGAAATAGCAGGTACGGCTGTATGATTTTCTGTCTTCCTTTACTATAAGCAGGCCCAGCATGGCCAGGTGGTTAGGGCGCTCGACTCGCAATCTGAGAGTCACGGGTTCGAATTCCCGTCCCACCAAACATGTTCGCCCTTTCAGCCATGGGGGTGTTATAATGGGATGGTCAATCTCACTATTTGTTGGTAAAAGAGTAGCCCAAGAGTTAGCAGCGGGTGGTGATGACTAGCTGCCTTCCCTCTAGTCTTACACTGCTAAATTAGGGATGGCTAGCGCAGATAGCCCTCATGTAGCTTTGGGGGAAATTCAAAAAACAAACAAACAGATATAAGCATTATTCTTTCAGGTGTACTTATAAAAACTATAACATTTTTGTTACTACTTCTTCTGAACACAGCTTTTGCTACTTCTTGTTCTGATCACAGCTTTTGTGACTTCTTGTTCTGATCACAGCTTTTGTGACTTCTTCTTCTGAACACAGTTTTTGTTACTTCTTCTTCTGAACACAGTTTTTGTTACTTTTTGTTCTGAACACAACTTTTGTTACTTCTTGCTCCAAACACAACTTTTGTTACTTCTTGTTCAGAACACAGCTTTTGTTACTTCTTGCTCTGAACACAGTTTTTGTTACTTCTTGCTCTGAACACAGCTTTCATTACTTTTTATCTGAACACAACTTTTGTTACTTTTTTTATCTTAACACAACTTTTGCTACTTTTTTGATCTGAACACAACTTTTGTTACTTCTTGTTTTGAATACAGTTTTTATCACTTATTCTGAATACAGTTTTTGTACTCTTTGTGACACAGATAGTCTGTATCATATAATTTAGTTCTCTGTAAATTTGATTACAGTTATTTTTTGGTTATGTTTTTGTTTTCAAGTTAATGTGTAAAAGTTTAATCAGTCAATTCCAGATCTGTGGTTTTTCCCTAAGTCTTCTGAGCTTCTTGCTACTTTCCATTGTTGTTTTTTGCAGGAGCTATATTCAATTATTTTTCCACGAATCCATAAATTATTTCTCACTTTACTTTATTCACTCTACATTGACATAAATAGTTTATAATCTGCTCCATTCAATGGTATATTTAAACTTTGCCTGTAGCTAGTTTCAAAGCTGTATTTCATTAGTAGTTGTTCAGATCACGTTCTGTGTTTGACATTATTTTATTGTCAAATCCATAAAGGATATATTCTTCCTTTTTTGAATAACTACACATGCAGCCTAGTTCTGTAAAAGTTTTGCATTGATATTTTGAGAGACGATTTAATCTTAAATTTAATAATTTCTTATAAAGTTTGTAAATGCTTGCTTCTGTTGTAGGTTCTCCCTTCCCTTTATTGCCTGATGCCAGGAGTGAGACTTTTTCGGTAACACAGGTGCATAGAAAGAGAGCTATGTATGAAGAAAAAGGTAAAATCTAAAATATTCCTGTTTAAGATGCATGTTCTTTTTGACTTGTAATTTTTTAAGAATAAGTAACCCTGAGTTTGTGACTTAACCAGGCCAAAAATTCTCTTATTTTCTTATCATCAGATCTGCTGCTGCTAATTTTTCCTAATTGTTTATGTAATTTACTCAGAATATATAAAATAGAAACTTCCCAAAGTATGATTCACTCTCCATACAGTGGTGATACGCCACACAAATATATAAATGTTTTTTTAATAAGAAATCCATGAAAGAAGGTCTTGTATATTCAGTAGAACAATTTTTAAAGCAGGGTCTTAAGAGATACAGTTTTATATATTACAATTTTTGGTATCTATTTTGTAATGGCTAGAATTTTCACTCATTTTTAATCTGTCTTCTAGTGAGTTGTTAGTACTTTTGATTGTAGACAGAAAAAAGATTAGATGTTTTGTGGTATTAGTTAAATAGGCACAAATTAGTAAGAAGAGGTACTAGTATGTCTGTGTCACCATTCTATGAGAACTGAAGGAAGGAGGACTACAGGTGTTTTCATATGAACATAATTTATTTGACAGTGCTTGTTAAAAATATCATAACAAAATTTCACCCATTCCTTCAGTTTATAGCCATTGTTCCAATTTTCTACTTTATTAATTGCTGACATTTATTCTAGCATGGATTTAGAAGGAGAAATTTCCCAGTCTTATGGCTAGCTACTTGCGTGAATGTGTTAGAAGAGAAATATTTGTTTGTAAGTTAAACGGGCTCGTGGAGATATAGGTTACTTCTGAATATGATTACTGAGAAGTTTATTATTTTCTACTGTTTTCTTTCTTATGCAGTGTTACAGTTAACTAAAAAGCCAGATGGAAGTGCCGACCTTCTAAATCAGCCTGTTCCAAGTGACTTGCCTCCACCTGTGTTACAGCCTGAACCAAAATCACTGGATGACAGGGATCTCATTGGTTTTGATCCTGTTACCTGTGTTTCTAGTATGTAGTTCCTGCCATTTTTTTGGTCCTAACTTCATTTCAAACTTTTCACTGTCATTGTTTTAAAGAAGCCATTTTTCTAAGATACTTGCATCATAATGTACAGTGGAGAATGAATGTAGTTTAACAGAAGCACAAAAGTTAAACAAATCTCACAGATACTCCTTGTAACTCCTATATTTGTTCAAGGCTTTGTCAATTTAAAGAGTCTTTACAGTCACAATAGGTATACCTGCATATGACCCACAAATCAACAGACTGAATAATAATAATAATAGTAATGAATAATATTTTACTAGCTTTTGCATCTTCTTTAACAACCTTATGCTAGACTGTTTGAAACCTGGTGCTGAACCTCTCTAACAGAATGTGACGTATGTTTTAATTACTTTTATGTTAATTTTTAAATCACTTCTTTTACAAAACAAATTGAAAATGGTGACTTTTTTTTTCCCCTTTAATTTTGAAATAACAATAAAACATAATTTTTAGATTGTCAAATGCACCTGCTAAGAAACCATGTAGTGTTTCAAGGTGTCCATTAAATCTTTTAATGTCTATGGTAAGGATGCAGATTACCCTTTTTAGACCTCAAATTCAGAAAATAATCAAAACCTGTTATCCAGAAGTTAAACTATGACTAGATTTCAGGTAATCCTTTTGGACTTAGAATTGTTTTTGGATGGCAGGACAAGGAACAAGAAGTTCCAGTAATTATTTCTTGTAGATGCTGCATATACTATTGGAAAGTCTGTAATCTGCTGTATCGAAATATGCAAGCCGTATGATAGTAAAGTATTTCAGTCTAGGAGAGACAAGGTTTTGAAGTGCCAACACCACCTTAACTGCAATGATCACACACACACACTAATTGATTATATTTTTATTTTATTCTCAAATCAAATTATACTACCTTTCTTTGTTATCTGTTTAAAGTTGGAAACCTTGTTCTTGATCTTCTGTTCTAGCTGAAGGCTACTACTAGTATCACTACTGTCCTTGTTAGTACCAAATTTATTTTTTAGTGCTGCCACAGCATCTTTGGGATTGATAGATGGTTTTGCCTCAACAAGGCCTATCAAAAATTTCATTGTGATTGCATCCACAGTGACTGCATAGGTTGCAAATTGAACATCTCAGAACTTTGCATGTGTGGGTAATTGAGGGAATGAATAATGGTGGTTGAGGATGACATATCAAAGAGTAGCAAAGTTTCAGTCATGGTCAATGGGGTTTGAAGCTATCTGCTGAAGATCTGTTGGCTTTGGTCTGAAAAACAGATGCAATGACTTTGAAGAAAAAGGTCATATAGTGAACCCATTGATGATGATGCGGCCAGACATAACTCAGTAAGTTTCTGTCTGATTTGGAAATGGTAAATTATAATAGCCATATCTCATTATATGCTGCATCCTGTTTAAGTTTCACCAAAATCAGATAAAGCCAGAATTTATTATGTCTGGTCCCTGCTATTGAGGCACCTCTGGTTGAGAGAGAGAAATCCTATGTTAAAATAGAGATATGTATAAATAACCTAGGATACTTAAGTAATGTTTACTGCATTTTTGGAAATTTTTTCCATGCACACACAGGTTTTAAAATTTGCATAT
>NW_013665863.1:427003-433019 GCF_000517525.1 Limulus polyphemus | reverse complement strand
ACTATTACTTAAGTAATGTTTTCTGCTATTTTTGGAAATTTTTTCCATGCACACACTAGGTTTTAAAATTTGCATATGGAACATATGTGTCACATGAAGCATTATTGTTAGGTTACATGGCTCCCACCAGTTATTTATGAAAACAGATATAAATTCTGAGGTGCAACTAATTCAAGGACATCTTATAAGGAAAGTTTTATTTGTCATCGAATCCTGCATAAACTTACTCTGGGACAAGTATAGCTCAACAATGCTGATTATTAAAGATAATTAAAAGAGAACTTTTATTTTAACCAATGTTTTGCCTTTACGGCTTCTTCAGGGCTAGTGCATAAAACTGTTTGATATTAGAATATTTATTAAATTTTAAAACTGCTTGTGATGTTCTGTTTCTCAAGTCTGCCGTAACGTGTCTCTGACAATATATAGAATATTATTATTGTTTAACTTTAATGTTCTAATATTATAATATAGTTATAATACCCTATACAGCTATACTAACATGACATATATTACTTATATTAAATATTAAAATAAAGAGAATCACAAAATCTTTTATCATTAGCTACAAACATATGGAAAATAGAAGCCACTATGAAACAAAAATTGAAAAGATACAAAGTTTTACTAGCAATACCAAAAACAAATTGTAAGACTGTGCGATATGCCAGAATATGCAAATAATGTTAAGTGTACTGGTGTGATGTGTTGTTTTTTCAATGGTGATTTAGTCACATATACTATCCATTGCCTCTGTTCATTTTTGGACTTTTTTTTGCTAGTGAGTATAGCTTCAATATATATTTTTTGTAAGACAAGAATTTTAAATGGTTTTCTGTGTTTGGGGTTCCTTGTTTGTATAGGAAGTGTTCTGCTATCGCAGTTTTGTGTTGGTCATACATATATAATGCACTGATGTGTTCTGAGATGCGTGTGTGAAAAGGTCTTCCAGTTTCTCCTATATATTCATCTCCACATATGTTACATATGATTTGATAGACTACGTTTTTGATGTGGCATGTTTGTCCTGCCCCATTTTCTCTGGCGTAGCATTGATTTTTGGCATATTTTGTTTCCAAGTATGAAGGGTAAACTAACAGTTATTTCAGTATTTTACCTATTTTGCATTACGTTGATTGTCGGTAGGGATTGTTTAACAGCTTTACGAATCTTGGCTGTGATTGTATTGTTTATAAAAGGAATGTTCATTTATTGCTCTTTGAACTGTTTCTAAATACTAATACAAACTAATGTAACAATGCAATAAATCACTCAGCAAAAGTATGATGGAAGTTATGGTAAACACAGTATTGAGTTGTATACACGAGCAGCTTGCTGGAATTCCTCACAAAGAAATTTTTCATTTTGTTTTTTTATGCAATCTAACAAGTTTCTAATTTTTACATTGTAGTTACTTTTATGACAATAAATAAAAAATATACATAAAAAATATGAAATTTAGTATTTTTGTGTGGGTCTTGTACTTTTTTGCATTCAAGGTCTAGATAAAAGTTAACCCTAATTTTTGGTTTGGTTGTTGTTAGTACTTTACTGAATTATTATTTATTTGAAATATTCAGTTTAGAACACAAAGTAATAATATACACAAATAAAGAATAACCTATAACTATTATGATTTAATTGTCTTTCTCATTAAGCTATAAGTGGTTTAAAATAATTGCTTTAGCTGGTCAGAGTTAATTGACAATAGCAAAGAATGAAAATGTAGCTATAATAATTCAAAACCTGTCATAAGAATGAGCTAACTTTATAAGAAATTCAGTAAATTGAAATTTTCTTTTTGTATTGGTTATAAATAATTGAACAGCAAATCTATGAGAGAATTACTGACATTTTTTGAAAGACAGGATGTTACAAGAGGTTATGGCACGTGGGTTTGACTTTGTGGTTTTTATTTCAGTAAAGCAAAAAGATTGGAGGTTATAAGTTTAGACTGTGTTAGTAATATCTATACAATGAGTGTACAATTTGTATTAAAACTCAGAATCTCAAGTAGGGGTGGAGAGATTATCTAAAATGGGCAATTTGGAATAAAGAAATGTCATGTGATACAGAGAAGTGAAGATTGAGAATTTATTGAACTGTTTCCTTTAGAAAGTAAGGAATTAAAACTTGGATAATATGAAAATTTGAATAAAAAGTATGTTTTCATTGGTGCAGATTGATAATAAAGTACTTTAAGTTTTGAATATAACACTGTAAAAAGTAATGTCATACACACTTTGACCTACTCCCATCCAGAGTATTAATTAATGTTTTTTGACTGCTGTACATTTATGTTCAAATTGTAGGATTGTTAGTCATATTCATTATTATTATTTTTATTTCTGTATAGTGTAAAGTAGTTATGACTGTTATGATACAATCAAGATGACTTGAAAGATGGCACAATAAATGTATTTATCTTTCAGGTACAGTGATGGATATTCAAGGCTTGGAAGAACAACAGCATAAAATTTTGTCTCTGTCACCAAGTAGTGTTACATCTCCAGCTGACTCTCTTCTCACAGAAAGAATCTACAATCCTGTAGTGAAAAGTACATCTGATCTGACATCAGCAAGCTTAACTTTCACGGAACAAACATGTACTGCATCTTTTGCAAGTTCGTTCCACATAGAAGATACCTTCAATTCAATTCCAACAAGCTTAAGTGATACAGAGAGAATGAATAATATATGTTCAAGAAGCTCACCTTTCACACAGAGAATATGTAAAGCATCTCCAGTGAGGTCATCTTACACAGATATAACTTCTTATAGACCATTGATGATAACAGACCATCCTTCAAGTTTTGAACAAGATGATTGTCATCTTCAGAAGTCATCATTTTCCCAAGACAACCTTCATCACCTTGTTGATTTATCAGGAATCTCTCAGGAATGGTCAGATTCTTTGCATTTTTCTTCTGTCTGTAGTTTGTCAACAGAACTTTCTAGTATGAAAGAAGCTGTTAATAGTTTTCCTAAATCGGATCTCATGGCTGCTACTTTTAGTTGCAACCGCTCAAGCACACTTCCTCGTAACTTTTCTTCTGTTACTGGTGCTAGACGGAGTACTTCACAAGAGCCATTTTCATTACCAAGGAATTTGGGTTCATCCAATAGCTACGAAAACCTAACACGAAGCTTACAAAGCTTACACGTACGTCCAAGAAGCAGAATTGCAGCCCATTTCACAAACCCTCTCATGCCATGAAGTTTTCAGATGTGATGTGCATGATGTAATCAAGTTCCTTACATAAATATTTTATCCCAAATATATCTGTTTAGTTTGTTTGGATAAATTTAGATATGATAAATATTTTTCTGATTCCTTCTGATGCAATCTCTATTTATGTATTATAAAATTTAAAATCGTATTCTGGAAGTTAAGATTTTGTTACATAAGAACAAGTTTTCAAGAAAGGTTTCTTTAGTGACAGTAATTTGAAGTACTTAACAAAGGTAAAAAATTGTTTGTTAACATTATGATAAATGGAAGATAAAACTTAGGGTGTTTTAATAACTAGATTATAATATATATTTTGTGCATAAGAGAGTTAAAGTAATGAAGATGTTAATTCTTGTAAATACATTTAGATGGTTATGTTATTCTTACACTACTGCAAAAGGTTTATATTGTGAATTACAACAGTCCGTAATCGTTTTTAAAATTAGAATAAGAAGAGGAAATTTTATGTTGGAAGTAAATTAATTTCTCAAATAAGAATGTCAGCAATTTTATAAAACTGAGATGTAATTGATAATTGTAACTAGCTCAGAATAACCTTGGCTAATGCCACAAATTAATTATTAGAGTACAATATAAAAAAACTAAACAGTAGGCACAACTGGCATATCATAAAAGAACACAATATAGGTTGATATAATTTTATACATAAACCAGACAAATATAAATTAAAATAGTATGGTGAAAGCAACCAGTTCTTCAGTAGATGTGTTTCCAGATTTTAAACCCATCTAAATTTGTGCTACTTGTGACAACTGTTTAGAGGAAAGTACATAATCATAGTTGTGTTTATAGGTTGTAGTTTGGTCAAGATTTATTGAATTTGAGTTACAGTCAGGGAAATCATTCTTCATACTAGTATTTCTGGATTTTTGCTGTTTATAACTGGTACTGATTGAGTTACAGTGATTTATAAGGTTTGACCATATAATAATAATAGGTTTGCAGTTAACTTTCACTGATGTGAAGTAAGTTGGTCCAAGGTTGTTGCCATTAAAAAAGTTTATGCTTTTGTTAATTCACTGTCTATGTAGCATTTTATCTAATACTTTTATAGTTTTGGGACAAAATAAAACGACCATGAGGGGAAACTCTTGTGTTATTGGTTTTTTTATACCAATTAGAATTGGAACAAAATTATAGCAACAGAACTAAAAACAATAGCAGTAAAGTAAACTCTCCCTCTCTCACTTAGTATTAAAAGCAGCTCATTGTTTATAAAGTGTGGAAGCAGAATGCTTGTATATTGAGTTGTTTTTTGAAAAATTAGCTTATTGATTTTAAATAGCTACTAGTGTGTGTGTTGTTTAATTTCATAATTTAAAATAATGTTTGATAACTTATTTTCTAGGTGGAGTTTAGAACATTTAACTAGTTTATTTTATGAATATATCTTATATCTCAGTAAATACAAGTATTTTTTATGTATAACTTCAGTTCAAAATATCTGATAACCCATGATATTTCTGGTCTATATCCTAGATGTCTTTAGGGTATAATTATTTTTACTTAGTATTCATCTACTTTTGTAATCCATATTTTCTCATGTTTGAAAGCTTTTAAAGTTTCTGTTTTGTTGGATTTTTCTGTTGATAATTAGTAATATTTTGTTATATTTTATGAAAAAACAGTGCCTGTTATTGAATGGGAAAAATTATATTTCAGACACCAAAAATACATTTGTCAATACCTTATGATAGTCTTGTTATAAGGTCCAAAATAATAGATCTTGCTGCAAGACTATATAGTTACTATTTGGAGCTTTAATTTAATGTTGAATATAAACTTTTTCCAAAAAACTGATCAGTAGCTTCTCAATAACTATAAAATAGGATTGTTAAGAAATGAATCTATCTATATCAGTGGTTTCTAAACTTTTTTCACTGATGACACCTTAACCGACTTATCTGGATTTGCATGACACCCCTGCTTCCACATGCAGTATTTTTTTGTCAAGTTTTTTTTTTTTTTTGTTCTTAATTTTCTTTATTCGGTGAAACTCGTGACACCTCTAACAACTTCCACAACACTGGTGTGTTATGACACAGCTTGGAAATCACAGATCTATATGGTGTCACCTTCAGATGTGCACCTATGAATTAAAGTTATAACTTAAACTTTAAAGAATATAAATAAGATTGCTTCTGCCTGTCTGAATTTGTTTTTCATTTTACTCAGTAATAAACATACTTCAATAATGCATTGAATCTTAGGGCTCTGAAAACAAAAAGTTAATTTGATAGATTGTGTAAAAAAATGAAGCTTAATCTATTGGCTGCTTAGTAAGGCTGCTTTCACAATACTAGCTCTTTTTAAAAAATGCAAATAAATTGTACAGTTCAGGCTCAACAATTCATATTGAAACTGATTTTTTTTCTGGCTTTAGCAGAAATTTGCCAACTTTTGAGAAAGAGCAAGAGGCTAGGTTTTTTTTATATTACTCTCTTATATTCTTGCAAAATCTTAATTTAAAATTCAGAAAGACATCTTTAAAAGATTGTTTGTTATTCACCAGTATAATTTTTTAGCCAATTAAGTATAATTTGACATTATTATTTTCAGCCTGTACAAAATAAAAAAAGTTCACATCTTTATGTTATTTAATTCAAATTGTAGTTAATTAAGCTAGGTACAATCACCCTTGTTTTTTTAATAATGGCTGGAGACGGCTTGAATGGGTAATGAAGAAAAACTTTAATATAAGTTTAACATAACAGCAAATGTACGATGTTTCGACAAGGTTTTGTCAGCCTGATGATGACAAAA
>NW_013665863.1:422977-426993 GCF_000517525.1 Limulus polyphemus | reverse complement strand
TTTTGTCATCATCAGGCTGACAAAACCTTGTCGAAACATCGTACATTTGCTGTTATGTTAAACTTATATTAAAGTTTTTCTTCATTACCCATTCAAGCCGTCTCCAGCCATTATTAGTCTCAAAGTGAGTTCCTCGTCATCGAACTTGAACCCCTGTTTTTTGTTTTTGTGTGTGTTGGCACATTGATATAAAGATGTACTTAAACTAATTGATTCTTTACAAACTATATAGTATAAAATAAAGTAATTGCAAAATCATCCCCCCATCTCCAGTACCTGTAGGTAGTTTTAATTGTTGTTTTCAGGTTTGGATGTAAGAAATTACTTGTATATAACAGGTATCGGGTACAAGCATATTAGATTTAGACTAATGGTGCAATTGATCAAAAAAAAAATTCATGGCTATTTAATCAAAACACTCCAAACTGATATATGTCAATCAAAGAATAAGCCGTAATTCTCTTATTGAAAAAAGTTATGTTTAAAAATTATACATAAAACATTGATTTGATGTGTTACTGAATAACAGAATTATAAATGTTCTAGTTATATGATTCAAGTATTTATTTTTATATCAAAATATCTGTTCTTTATCAAGTTTGTTAATTTAATTGAACTAACTGAAAATAATTGTATTACATAATAAAATAATTTTCAACTGGAAGTCCATTCATAAATGGATCAATAGAAAAATTAAATTATTAACAAATTAAAAACACATAGCTTACAATAATACATTTATGAAAAACCATTTACATTAAACGGGAATAGAGGGTACTAAGATTTACAAATTACAGGAATGAAGATTATGAAATTTATTCCAAAGAAAAAACATCAAAGCTGAATTGTAAAAGGTTTATGTAAATTTTAACTGCAAAATTTGAAGATGTTTGAAGAAACTTTTGTGTGAGGAAATTCAGAAAAAATGAACAGCAATGGATACGTTAAATTTCTAAGGCATTAGAAATTGTTAAACTTTCATGCTACTTGATTTTTCAATTGTTATGGGAAATCTGCTACATCAATTGGATTTTAATATTTGGCACAAAAAGAAATACAGTAAGACCCAACTTTAAGCTGATTTGTTTTAGAGCTCTTGTCTCCTGGAGAGAATTTCTTTTTCACGTGTTTGTTTGTTTGAAGTTAAGCACAAAGTTACACAATGGGCTATCTGTGCTCTGCCCACCATGGGTTATCGAAACCCAGTTTCTAGCATTGTAAGTCTGCAGACATACTGCTGTGCCACTGGGGGGCTTCTTTCACGAGAGAGTCTTGACAAATCTTGAAAGAGAGGATGTGACAGGTGGGCATGGCAGGAGGAGGCTAATTTTCTATTTGATAGCTTAGTAACTAGATAGATGGCTAATGAAAATTTATTTTTTTTCCAGCAATGATGATATTATAGTGAGTAATTTACGGTAAATTTACCAGTACCTAAATAAAGCACTTATACATCATTCACAGGTAAGAAACAATGCCTTCAGTTACATATCTCCATATATGTAATGTTCAAATGATCCTATTTAGAGCTGATTCGTTTAGAGCTCTATTTCAGAAGCCCCTTCCTGGGTTTAAAAGGGGTATTACTGTACATTTAACAGTCAATGAGGCATGTTAATTAATACAAAAAATTACTGTAATTTGTGATTCTACTTTTCTATTACAAGGTGAATATTTTTCTTTCAATATTCTATATAATTCTACCAGATTATTTAAAGTGTGGCAGATGATGATGATGTTATTTAATTATTAAATAGGGTTGAGTATGTTATATTAAAGCGATTTTAGAGCATCTCCATGTCATGATCTATCTGAAGACTGTGCATCGTGACAATAACCCCGAAGCAAAGCCTCCAATGTAAGGCTGTCATGTCCAAAGCACATTGCTCCCCTCACCCTGGTTTTCATAATTCATCTATTTTATGAGGATGACTGTTTTGCAAGGCCTGTTTCAACAATCCAACCAACAGAAGTCCATAGGTGCTGCATCCAGATGTAGCAACTTGACCGTTATGTCTTCCTGCGAAATAACACGAATAACTCCATTTTCCAGTAGCTTGAGATATGCAATGACTGGACAAGTGGTGTGACTGGAAGCTTTATCATAGTGAACCAATACCATGTTGCCCTCCTCGTTTACAGACGACGATCCTTTTTGATTATGTTGCATACTGTTGCCTGTAGCATGTGTACAGCTTGTGCCACTGACCTTAATGTTAGAAGATTCTCACCTGTTACAAGTAGCCACACTTTGCTTACTACGGCTGAGGTATGACTTGTTGTAGGTCTCTTTCTGGATGGTCCTGATACTCAAGTTGACCCATATTTCATTGTTTTCCAATGCAATTAAGTACAAGAAATATCCTCATCTTGGAAATTATAAGTCCTTCATCTCAGCTCATTTTTATAATCTAAGTGTATAAATGTTTTGCATCGGAAAAGACCATTACATGCCCTTCCCAAAAGCAATCAATTTGTGATGGCCTCGCACTACCTACGAACGCCAAACAATGTCAAAATTAAGTTATAATACACTCCAATTTCACTACGAATTAATATCGATTGTGGTTGTCACGTGACTTGCTGATTTACTTGTTCAAAATGTTTTTAATATAACGTACGCAACTGTGCTCTTTAAAATTAAAGATTTAATGGCCTGGAGGGTAGGGCATTCGACTCGCAATTTGCGGGTTGAAATCTCGTCATTGAACGTGCTCGCCCTTTCAGCCGTGGGGGCGTTATAATGTGTCAATCACTTCCATCATTCGTTGGTAAATAGTAACCCAAGAGTTGGCGGTGGATAGTATCGAGTAGTTGTCTTTTTTCTAATTTAATTTTTTAAAATTAGGAAATGCTAGCATAGATAACTCTCAAGTAGCTTGGGACCAAATTCAAAAACAAACAAACAAAAAGATGTAACATCAGCATTGTGAGGCGTATATAAACTACTATAATAAACTTAGGTACAGGGGCCAAAATTGTTCAATAAATGAATAACAAAAACTACCTATTACGTCATATTTATTAGATATGTGATTGTTTAAATTCTTTCGCTGAGAAATATCATTTAAACAGCATCCTTGTTAATCGGATTATTATTTATTAATTAAAGGATACTCCCAAGTAAATTGGTCTGGTAACGGGGATTCGAATCAACGACCTGCGAATCGAACACCGTAACCACCAATAATTACCACCGTATCAGCCATGACCGGAGAGTGAGATAAAAGAAAAAAATATTGCCTTGAACACAGCTACAACTCTAATCTAACTTATTAGTCAAAAGTTTAAGAGCAGTAAAAGCCCTCCCATTTTTAAAAATTTAATTAATTTTTTTTTTTTTTTGTCTCTAAGCCCTGTGACGTGCTATGTTAGTATGTACGCCATTGATAAAATTAGTTACAATTTAATTGTCCACTCCTTGGCATACTCTCAGAATTAATACACAATAGGAAAGACTGCAAGACGTGGAAAAATAATGAAAAAAAAGTGTTCAAAATTGGTAAAACACACGTTTATGACAAAAACTTTATATTTATTTGCAACGTTTCAGGCAAAAGCCCTTCCCCAGGCAGTTTAAACCGTGTTACATAGAAAAAAAGGCTTAGATAAAATCGTTGAAGGGTTAGAATATAGAGATTCACGCAGATTAAATGACACATTCCGTGAACATCTCGACTTGTTGTGAACTGTACGCAACGGCACCCTCGACCACCCAGTTCCCAAAACCTTCAACTCCCCGGATCACTCGTTTTATTACATGCCCTCCATAACAAGTATGATCGTCAAAACCTAGAGCATAAACTTATATTTAAGCTAAATTTTCTTGCACCACACGAAATTAATGAACGTTTTTCTTTCAAGTGATTACAGCTTCCGTCTATATCTCTTTTCCACTCCTATTAACTTGACACCGTCTACACATATTTTCCTGATCATTATTATTAGTAGTAAATTACTATTTTATCATTTTTAAAATTTATGTATGTTACTTTTCGGTGTCCTTTTAAGTTCTA
>NW_013665863.1:415099-421977 GCF_000517525.1 Limulus polyphemus | reverse complement strand
GTCTACAGTGCTAAAGAATCGAGGCCAAACATCCTCTATCTTGGCCTTGTACATTGGCGTTTCGTGTTAGTAACATTGAGTTTGTTCGTTTGTTTCTGAATTTCGCGCAAAGCTACACGAGGGCTATCTGCACTAGTCATCCATAATTTAGTAGTGTAAGACTAGAAGGAAGGCAGCTAGTCATCATCACTGTAACGAAATTGTTGTTATGTATTTATTTTATTATGAACGTTGTTTATATTAAGTTTGTTTTTAAAAATATACGTAACTTATAGTTGAAGCAAAGGGAAATTTTTGAGGAAATTTCATCCATTGCTTCTATGAATTTGAATATTATAACAATAATTAAATAAGATATAATTGAAAATGAAGATTTTAAGAGTTAAATAAGAGTACACAAGTTGAAGGACATATAACAAGTCAACAAGTCGAAGGACATATAAAAAACTAAAGAGGACAAGGAGATGCCTGTGTATTATAAAAAATAAGCCTTGAGAGATAAGTAATCAAGAACGAAGTTAGAACTTAGTAAGTAATAGCACAGCACGTGCATAAACTTTGAAACAAGTATAGGAGTTTAGTGACCGAAGGTCACAGTAGAGGCAGTTAACAACCTCTTTAGTTCTAAACAGGTTTTGCATATATATAAGAGGGGAAAACGTGACGCGGAAAGGATTTGTAATGTGTGTGTAGATAGTGAGTAATTGATCTGCGGTCAGAGTATTATTGACGTTCGTTGCTATAGCGTTTGTTTAGCGCGATTGTTGAAGTTCAGTGTATCGGTAAAGTTATATTCGGAAAGAATAAACCAGTTTTATTAAGTAAAGACTTGTGTCGTTAAAATTTCGTCGGAACGAAGTTACGGAAAGTTAATTAACAAACGGAGACGTAACAAGACCACGTGACGCAACGTTTCTAGAATTATCATGTACTTTGGCGAATGCTCTAGTATTTACTAGTAGGTTAGGCTGGTATGTGACTCGCTGACGCAACAACGTGCTCCAGGCAGTACGTACGTAATTTAGAATATCTCTTATATTCCAACCCTTCAATGATTCTGTCTAAGCATTTTTTCTGTGTAACACGGTTTAAACTGCCTGGGGAAGGGCTTTTGTCCGAAACGTTGCAAATAAATATAAAGTTTTTGTCATAAACGTGTGTTTTACCAATTTTGAACACTGTTATTTCATACTTTTAGAATTGGCGATCGTTGGCCCTATGGTAGAGAGCTCTGTATTTCTGAGCTACGAAATAGAATTTGAATTCGTGGATACTACAAAATATTCCATACACTGCTGCGGGTGCATTATACGAGTGACAGCCAATCCCTTAGCGTGGGTGGTAGGATGCTGCTGGCTGGTTTGTCTCTCCTCTGTCTAGTAGCTCAAAATTGAAGACAGCAATAGATAGTTTTAGTAGCTTTGAAATAGTCGCCAGGTGGGTCAGCAGCAAGTTTCTGGATTATGCAGTTCTGGTTTTTTAAAAGAGTGACACACTAGCTTTTAACACATATTTTAGATTCTTAAAACAATATATGTATGAGCAGCAACACTACATTCAAAAAGTTAGAAAAACATTACATTCTACATTTCTTTAGAATATTAGACAACTCTTGATGCCGGGTCGTTTAAACTTTCGCCTCGGTGGCTCAGCGGTAAGTCTGAAGGATTATAACGCTAAGATCCAAGGTTCGATTCTTCGCAATGGACAGAACTTAAGTAGTCCATTATGGAGGTTTGCGCTAAAATACAAAGAATGAAAGCTTTGTCATACATAATAATAACCTTTAATATATTATATATGAAAAAGAAAGATATAGAAAGTTCAAATTTCAAAAGTAATGTAAATATATTATTGGTCTTGACGCTCTATAGCTATTGACATACTCATTTAACAGATGTGAAACTATTTAATTGTGAGTTGTTATCATTTAAAACTTTAAATTGTAAAAATAACAAGTCTCATTTGCTACGAAACTAACGTAATATTTATTTACGTATAAATAACATGCAATATTTAACGCCATCTGTGGATATTGTGATGGTTAGGGCAAATCTGCTCGTTAAATAATTTTACCACCAAAATCTAGTATCACGTAACTGAACGTGTAAGTTGTTAGACCTATGTAGCAGTATTATGTGCTATCATTGTGTCCGAAAGAAGATATAAAACAGGCGCTTTTCAGATAAATAAGGTAAATTTTATGGACACATTGAAGTGATGTATTGAGCATCACCATTTGTGTGCATTATATTTTAAAACTTATCGTTTTGACAATATATAATATAGTTTCACTTTTAATAGGCTTACGAAAAGACACGATACACTACACTTGCAAGTTGCAGAGCTTCTGACTTTACTGATATTACTAATACTAGTATTAATATTAATAGATCATAGAGAGCAAAAATAGTAGGTTGGGGCAGAAAAATTAGAAATTAAGGAGACAAGAAAAGATTTGAGAAATGGATAAAGCAACAGGTGGGTTGATGAATCTGAATAGTTTTCAAAAGTAGGGGTGAATTACAATTACATGCTAGAGATAGGCTTCACTTAATCAGGTTAAGTAGTACTAGTACAAAGATATTTGGAAAAGTTCAAAAATAATTACAAATTATTTAGTTTTAAACTAAATTTAATGTTGAGAGAGCTCGGCAAATTGGGAATAAACATTGATAGGATAGCCAGGTTAAAAAGTTTCAAAAGAAAGAGATTCAAAGCATAAGTTAAATAATAGTTTAAGATAACTCTGTCAGGTACAAGGATAAACTTAGTAATATCAAGAATAAACTTTGTTGCTATTAATCTAATGTCCCAAGGTTAAAAAAAGATGAGTTCAGGGCTCTAGTTGACAATGATATAATGGAAATTATTAAAACCTTATTAGTTTTGGAGAATATTGATAATAGGTTAATAGGTATTCTGCTCAAAGCATTTTCATTTTGAGTACATGCTAATTCTTTGTAACTTTAAACTAGGTCATGTAGTTTAAATAGATATACTCACTATAAATGTACTTTAAGTTTCAGGTTAATGCTAACTGTATTGGTTGACTTTTTTTTACCAAAAATAGTACCATACTTGAAGAAGATGTAAAGTTGATGTCTAAAAGAAAATAAAAGAGAGAGAAAGAGGGATTTGACCATTAAGGGAACAGTACACATTAGATACGTCTATATATATTTATGTTCTTTTAATGAGAATTTGGTAATTTTGATGCATTCAAAAGCTGGCATTTCAGAGAAGTCTAGATACTAATTAAAAGGAGGTAACTAAATCTGTACTTGTTCAGATGATGGTAAATATAATTCTAAGACAGGAAATTGTCTGAAGAAAATTTATATCTTTGTTCTCTAATTTTGTAGTAGAAGAACATGAAGTATTTAAATAGAAAAAAGTGAATTTATATAAGAAGAATAAATATTTTGTTACACTGTTTGTAGGATTATAACCACCGATAAAGGTATTTAGTACGAGTTGTTGCTCTGCTAGAAAAATTTGTTTGACAAACAAACCATTTGACAGAACAAAATCATCTAAAAAAATTTAATAAAATATAAACAATATTGCATAAAAAAGTTAGCAATAACCACTAGTTCAGTGATAATGATATGTGAAGTTTAAAAAGAGTACATGTACTTTCTATTGTTTGGTTAGGTGTCTGTATTTACAAAATTTAAATTCCATTTCCCAAACTGGTTGGTCAAACCTCAATAAATGTTATTGGGATTACCTGTAAACACTTTGTTTCCAAATTTAGTTTACTTACAACTTCCTTAAAAATATTTAATTTTGTTTGTTAATCCATTCCATTTAGGTCATAATTATATTTATATAAAATGTGCTTACACTTCTTGATCTTAGTTTTAAAGGTTATTAATTTCAAAAGATTTTTAAAGTATTTTAAGGTAGTTATAAATTCTTTTAAGTTATATGACATCAAGATCTTATGGAACTTTGCTTAACAGTAATCCCTCTTTTCTTTTTTTTTTCAGTTTATCTGTTAAAACAGGAGTATGTCATTACCAAAATCAGTTTACAGTCTAGAGAACTTTGATCCAGCCCCAGATGATGAACTTTTATGTAGTATTTGCCAAAATGTTTACTGTGATCCAGTGGAATGCTCTTGTCGTCACGTTTTCTGTCGGTCTTGTATCAGCTCGTGGCTAGATATCCGCAAAACGTGCCCAATTTGCAGAAAGAAAACATATTTTTTTGATATCAAACCAGTTGTGCCTATTGTGACAAATATGATATCAAAGCTGACCATAAAATGTCCAAATTTTACTCAAGGTTGTAATCAGAAAATTACACTTGATAACTACTTGATGCATAAGAAAGTCTGTAATTATGAGATGGTAGAATGTTCAAACCCTGATTGTCGAAAAAAAATGAAAAGGAAGAAACTTGAACGTCACCAATTCACTGATTGCAAGTATAGGCTGGTAACATGCCAAAAAGATTGTGGTTTACAGGTTCCGTTCATGAAAAAGTTTAACCACAATTGTGTTGAAGAGCTCAAAAAACAATTAACAGGTAAATATATAAATGGGGTTTTATGGTCTGTTTTACTTCATCAGTCCACAGCAGAGGGAATGGATTAAGCCTCTATATTACAGATTTTCTTTTCAATTTCACTTCTGGTGAAAAATAAATAAATCTTTAACATAAAAATACAATTAACAGGTAAAATTGATCAGCAAAAACAGCATATACCAGTTGTAGTTGATTTTATCTGGGGTAAATAATTTTCATAAGTTCTGTTAAAATTGAACCATTTTATTAGTATGCTTAACAGTAAATGTGTTTTAAAATTGTTAAGTATGGTTTCTGTTCCTGGATTCAGAAGCATGTTTCCTTAATTTTATTTATCCGTTTACTGAAGCACTCAATTATACCTCGGTTGTAATTAGTTTATTATTAAGCATGCATTGCCAAGTAATTTAGATTTGAAATCTAAAGTACACAAAGCTATTCATTGGTAGATATTGACCATGTTACCCTCATCTTTTTTTCCAGGTATCACTCTTTAACAGACTCAAGAAACTAGCCAATCAGCAATTTCAATGTGTGCTAGAATGCTCTACATGGCAATGGTATAGTAACGGGCTGTGAAGAGGCCCCCTCAAAACAGAAATTTCTAATTTTTAATATTGAAATTGAGGGGAAAATATTCTGAAACACAGAAGAAGTTTTAACTGGGGGTTGGGACAATGAAAGTTTTGCTGTAGAGCCATTGGAGACCTAGTTATGCCATTACATTAGGTTGGGTCTCTTCTAATGTGTCAGCTGCAGAGTTACTTATTATTGGTCATACTATCAAGTCATATTTGATTAATGTTATTCTTTGTTTCATGCCATCATTTGGCTTGTCTTTGTTTAAAAGCTCATATAAATTCCCCTGAGGTGGTTGTAACATAACACGTGGTGTAATGGTATCAAACCTTAAAATGAGGCTTCAGAGTCGTGTTAGTTAGAAATTTCCTGCTTGGAGTATTTGCAAAATATTTATAAAATAAACGTAGAAATAAATTTAAAAAACTGTCAGTAATACAGCACACATGTTGCAGATGCCAAATTAGGGTTGGTGCTGTCACTGCTTTGAAACCTTAATATAAAATGTGTGGTCTTAGTCCTTATTATCAAAAAACCTGGACTGAAAAAGGTCTTTAGGCTTATACAGACTATCACTAATCCCACACAGTATTAAGACAGGAGTTATTTTTTTGTTGTTGCTCACTTCATAAGTAAAAATAGCTACCTTTGTAAACTATAAGCCATATGCTAAGACAACTTTCTGAAATTTTTGAAAAAAATACTGAACTCACTAGAAGTTCAGCTACTACATCATACATGTATAGTCATATATCTGCTGGCCTTACTACACCTAACAATATTAAACCCAGCTATCATGCAGTCTAGCTGAATGTATAAAATACACGTAAACATTGAAAAATAATATATTGTCATGTATTATTTTTCCTTGCATAAAAACCTGAACTATGCTGTAGGACACAAAGGCCCTCTCATGATTCACAGATCCCAATGTACTGATGGAGTTCCTCCATTATCCTCAAGTGCTTCTATAACTACCCTAAGGGGGATATGTACCCCAAAACAAACTGCTTTTGAATACCCTCCGATCCTGAGTGTGTGTACCACACTTGGTTCTGATAGCTTGTGAGTTGGGGTATGAGTATGGAGCACCCATGATTTTAAGGGTGGCCAGGAACACAAAATGCCATAGTCGAGCACAGCAATCCTGAAAACCTACTTTTAGACCCCCCCTATCATGCCTGGGTTACCTTCTGCGTGCGTTTTAATTCACCTTGGTAGGGGTGGGAGGACTATGCTATGTAGATAAGGACATCTCTCAGACTATCGCGAGTCCACTTGCCAAGTGTGGTCCTGCTGGCTCCCAAACTGTGGGAAAAATTTGCAGACAAATGAACAAATTCAAAAACATACAGTGTGAATATTATTATTGGATGTTGAACTGACAGCCTCACTATCTTTTTGTCTAGTTCTGAATATTGAATATAAACAGCTGTGTAAGTATATTCTCTAATTCCTTCTAAATTTTTGGAAGTTTTTCTGTTCTCTTCTTGAAGCCATTCTCCCCTAGCCCTGAGGTCTTCATTTTAGGCTTATATCAGCTGACTTTATCTTTGTCAGAATGATTTATTCATTTTATCATGGCTTTTTTTCTTCACAGAGATTGACACTTCTGCTTAGATAAGTGGTGGACTTTCTCAAGTTGGAGGTAGCCTTATTACAAGTAATTAATACTCAGTCTTGATTCACATGTTAACTGGTTCATCAAGACTTACCTTTGTCAAGTTGGAGGTAGCCTTATTACAAGTAATTAATACTTAGTC
>NW_013665863.1:406221-414099 GCF_000517525.1 Limulus polyphemus | reverse complement strand
TGTTAACTGGTTCATCAAGACTTACCTTTGTCAAGTTGGAGGTAGCCTTATTACAAGTAATCAATATTCAGTCTTGATTCTCATGTTAACTGGTTCATCAAGACATACTTACTTTCTTATACATTTAGAATTCCTAACAATGCTTTCATGGTTTGGATTGAGATACACCTAATTATTAAGGAAACAGAAAAGTATTGTCTGTGCAGATAGTCACCTCCTCCATAATGGGCATTCTTACATGGATAGCTTGGCTGATACCTAATCTTACTTTGCAAGTGTACAGGTTGGTCAAGTCTTGTCTATGCTTAAATTATATCTGAACCACTTGAAATATCAGATACCACTTAATATAAAAAGCAGACAAGAATATAGATATGGTAGCTGATTACATTTTTATGTCTCACTTATGCCCTAAAGTTATTGTTCACCTGGGTCTTCTACTGAAAACAAGTTGGATATAAACCTAAAAGAAGATGCTTGTCTGAGTCATTCACTTTCTTCCCTTCTACTTGTGTGAATCTGACCTTAGTGGCTAGACATGGGTTTACTTAGCTTCACATTCAGAATCCACAATACCTTTTGGCCTTTCCCTTTAAGGTTCATCAGTATACCACTTTATGGTGAGATAGGATAAAGTATTCCTTAGGATGTCATCTAGTACACTCTTCCAACAGTTGAATAATAGAGTTGGTATTTTATTTAGAAAATTTTCCCTGTTAACAAGTCAATTCACTCTATGGAACAAATTAACACTCCCCTCTGATGCCAGTACATTTTATGTCAAAGTATATGATCTGTTGTGTTTAATAGTCAGTTTTTCCTTTCCTTACTGGAGAAATATGTTGTCTTCTCATTTGTTCCAAGCCTCTCTACCATTTTTTTTGTATTTGTAGAAGTACAAATCAATAGGATACTCAAATTCTACAACTTTGGCATTGATGTGGTATTCAAACAATTACATAGCTCTATCGTTTCCTTCCACCTGCCCTCCCTTCATCTGAATGTCTGAAAAGAATAACATCAGTAGCTGACATATAAGTAGATAAAACTGTATTGCACAAGTAGATATTGTTTATAAATGAGTAATATTACAAGATGCTGTAAAAAGAAAAGTGGAGATTATGGAGTTTGTTACTTCTGAGAATACTGGATTGTTTGGTAATTTTAGTTTTTTTATTCACTTTAATATTGCTACATCACCATAAAGTTAGTAATGAGATCTCTGAGATGATTTATTGATAACTTGTATTAACCGAGAAAAATCTCTAAATGCATTTCCATTATTTAGAGGCTCAAAAGTATATTGCTGAAAATGATGCCCTGAAGGAAGAAATAAGAAAGCTTCAAACAAGGTTAGAGGAAAAGGAAAATCATCAAAATAATGACAGTTTTCAAATTTTAGACACATTTTCTCCAACTAGGAACAACTTTGAGGAGAGTGAAACTTCAGATGATCTTTATTCTGATTATTCAGATACCTTCAATAGTGAGTTTTCTCTGAGATCTTTTTCTCCCCTGGAATCCTCTTTGTCTCCACCTGAATCCCCAAGAATTTTTAGGAGTGAGATATCTTATTACCAGAATTCAGGTTCACAGATCCACAGAGTATCAGAAACTCCACATTTAGGTGGCCCAGAAACTCATCACTCTGAGAATCTTAGCATCAGACCCTCCAGAACTAACAACTCACAAGAAGATCTTGATAGACAGGATGCAGAAACTACTGAACAGTCGATTAACATCTCAGATAATTTCGCTTCTCAGACTTCCAGTATCGTAGATGTATTTTCTTCTGCCACGGAAGATGCGGGTGATAATCAGAATTCTTCGTATCCTAGAAGCAGATTTAGAAGACTGGTTGTTTCAACTTCCTTTTTCCCCTGTGATTCAGATACTGATAATGATCCAGAAACTTCAACAAGAATCACAGGTGACCAACATTCTGAAGATCAAAATGACAGTCCGGTTAGGTTTAGGAGACGAGTTTTGAAACGTAAAACTCCCATTAGGTCTCTCTCTGATAGTTCTGATGACAATCCAAATACTGATGAGAGAGCTACATGTAGCAGTAGTAATAGTAATGAAATGAATTTTACTAAAAGTGTGAGCACTAATAAAGAAAAAACAAGAGATTCTGGTTATGGTTATAGTAGATGCACAAATGGATTACAAAAGAAAAGCTGTAAAGTCAGTTTTACATCTGGATGCTCTGGAGAAACAGCTGTTACTCAAGATATGATGTCTCAAGATGGAAGAACTTCCTTTGAACAGGAAGTCTTTAATTTCACTGAACTGGACACAACAACAAGAAGAAATGAAGCAAATGTAACCCAAGTAAATTATATGCAGTCTGAACCACAGCAAGGTAATTCACTGAATAACTGGTCTGGAGAGAATACAAAAAGAATTAGAAAAGTGAGACAAGATGCTGTAACATATAGAAACAGTGGAGATACATATAAAACTAGTAGTAAGGGAGAAGTATGTTGTGGAGAAGCTACTTCATGTGAAGTTGAGCTTCTGGGAACTGCTGCTATGTTGGAAGCATACAGTGTGGAAGATGATCCAGAATGGGTTCCTCCTTTGGAGACTGAAGAACTTAGTGATGACATCACAGATGATGAATGGGACACAGAATCAGAATATGAGGTGGAAGTGCCTGAAAGAACATGGGATCTGATAATGAGGTATAAATGTACACTTATTTTTCCTAGAGATGTGGTTAAGTGTTTAGCAATTAACTGGCTGAGTTAGCTGAAGTAAGTTGTGTTGTGCATTGTTTGTTGATTCCCTAATTGAGACTGTTTTGAAATTGGAACAGGTTTTTGAATTTCACTCATTATCAGAGTTTATTCATATTACTTGTAATGCTCAGATATACAAAGATTCTTGAAAATTTTGGGAATATCTAAGCTGATTAGTAGATCTATTTTTGTGTGTGTCCTTATTAATTTCCCTTTTTTTTTGTTGTTGTTGTTGAAATATTTTCATCACTTGATGAGAGTTGTTTCTCAAAGTAAATATAGAATTGGTACAGGATAATAAACTAGATGATGTCATGATGAGTTTATTGGGCTTAAAAGAGATTTGATGAATTTATGAACAAAAAATGTATAATGTGAAGGTGTGATACCAACTACTAACCAGAAGTTGTAGCTCTTTGATGCTAATCTTTTGGGTTTATCTAATGGTATCTCTGTGTTTATTTAGTGTCCATTTTGTCTTACTAAAGTGTTATTATTGTATATTTTTTTACATAATTTCCAGGTATGTCAATACTCCAAGTGATGATGATGAGGAATGGCAGCCAAGGAGATTACACATTCATTCTGAAAATTGATTATCATTATATATTTATCGGGTTCTAATACTTCATTTAGTTCTTATCTTGAATTGTTACAGTTATATAATTTTTAAGTTAATTTGAAAGGCTGAATTGCAATTTAAAATTTGTTAATAAACTTTAAGGAAGTATATGTTTATGTTGTATTTTTAGTGATGTACACAAAGATAAAAGTGTATTAAATACATTCAGAAATAAATCTCGAGGATCATTATTTCATTCAATGCAGAACAGTTACAAGTAACTTTACATTTTACATAACTCAAACAAAAGAGAAAAGATGGTATAATAATAGGTTAAAATAATTTTAATCCATTGATTAATTTGCCGTATATTTGCTGTTATTTTGCCGTATAGGGTACAGTCTGCCTCTGGCAGTTGAATGCGAGTGCGCTGCATACAGTCTATGGCTCATAAAAATTCCATACACATTTTTAGCAGCTACAGTCAAATGGTTAAAATAAAGGAGAAACTGGTGGTTTGTTTGATTGAATACTGGTAACACTTGGTTTCATTCCTTCCTAATTTTACACATTTTTGTGCTGTTTAGAAATAATGTGTTTTGCATTTAATCTAGATGTATGTCTGTGTTGATAGTGTTATATATATTAGTGTGTGGAATGTTGAAAAGTACTTTCTTTTTGTACTATATTTTTATTTGTGTTTTAGTCTAGGTGTGTGTACTTTTTTTATGCTGAAATGTTGTATATGCTGGCATTGATTTTTATCTTACTTATATACTAATAGTATTGTATATCTTCTTTTTGCTATGCTAAACTACTGCCTGTCTATAGGTTTGTCTCAATACTGAATATACACTTTCTCCAAACTAGGATCTTCAGGTGGTCTTTATTCAGATACCTTTAATAGTGAGTTTTCTCTTATGGAATCCTCTGTCTCAACCCGAATCCCCAAGAATTTTTAGAAGTGAGATATCTTATTACCAGAATTCAGGCTCACAGATCCACAAAATATCAGAAACTCCATATATAGGTGGCCCAGAAATTCATCTCTCTGAGAATCTTCATATCAGACAGCTCTTTGTGTGCATATTATGTTTATTTTTTCAATACTAGTCATGCACGTGGATCTGAATTTTGGTGTAGCTCCATGTGACATATTAATTTGTATGTGGTGTTTCATGTCTTGACAGTGCTGTTTATCTTTTGTTTGTTATGTTACAGATTTAGTATTATGTTGCATGTCGCGATGCAGCTGTTTTTATTTTATGTACTGGTATCCTGTACGTCTCTAGATGAATGCTTGCTGACTTTGCTTGACAAATCCAACTGCACATTATACTTCTGTAGAAAAATATTCTCTCTCTTTTAAATAATCATTAGTTTAAATGTGTCTTGTTTGTTGTGTTGCATAAGTGTGTATACTGTGGATTATGTATTTTTTGCACCACATAATGTGTTATTTGTTTCTTGGTATTTTACTAAATCATTGTATGTTTTCTTGACCATAATTTCACTTTCCTTGTAATTACAAATATTGTGTTATAGGTATTTCTTACTGTGGAGTAGAAAAGTTGTATTTCTGTATTAAGGAAATGTGTGTGTGTAAGCCTATTTTATTCTATTAACATGTATTAACCCTATGTACGCAGATGGGGTCTAAGTGCACATTCCATGACTTTTACAGGGTACCATTCAACATGATACTATACATTTGATGTCAGAGTGATCAGTTCTTCATTCTGATTTAATGACAATTCATGGTAGAAGATAGTATATACCAGGTATAATACACAGGAATACTTTAAAAAAACTGTAGATGTGCATTTCAGATGTTCTACAGGTAATTCCGTTGCAATGTGCTAACTGTTTGATGGGCAAAAGGTGTTTTTATTCTTCACATGAACACTATCTTGCATTCTGATTTTTCAGACTGATGTCATCAATTCACAGATATATCTTGAATTCAAATACTTTTTTAACACATCTGATTTTTTGTGTACATTAGAATTGTACTTTTTATTAAAAGCTTGCCACGTTTTATGAAGATACGCTTAGTAATTTCGGAATTATAGTCAACGTTATTTCTCCAATACGGGCTTGGATATTGGGTTAATTCAAGTCCTACTATTGTTTTTCTGGGAAGAAGTTTAAATATTTTCTTTTTTTGTCTGTGTGCAGCATTATGATAAAATTACATTGGCTTTGGACTATAAGTTATTGTCAAAATCAAATTTGTTGTACTTGATGATTATTAGTGATTTTAACAGGATAGGGTAAATGTGCTACTGTAAATGTTACTCAGACAAAACTTAGAAATTTTAAAGGAGTGATGGTACAGTGTGTTTGAATATATGTGATAAGAGTAAAAACTTGCAACATTAAATTAGTATATGTTCTCAGTTCAGTTTATTCATAGATGCATACACATATAATCAATCATAACTGATGATTAACAACAAAACCAGAGAAATTATGAATAACAACATATTTATTGGACGTTTCAAGATATACACATTTCCATCTAGAGCAAATTACAATAAACACAACAACTTAATTACTATTAATCACTCAAATTTCAAACTAAAGCTTATGTATTACAATTAACAGTTATAACTAGAGGGCGAGTATAAAAGCAAGAGAGTAAAACTTTAAAATAATATAGACTAGTAGTAAATGACTTTGTAAAAGGATGTATATAGTTAGTGAGAAATAATTAATTGGAAAAGGCTTAACAGAAGTTGGGTTATTATTCGAGCAGCAGAAATTTTGTTTCGAAAGTAAACTTTTTTTAATAAGCAGATGAGGGCAAACAGAAAGAAAAGTTAATGGTAACAAAGCAGCTGCTAAAGGTATAAATTTTTAAAAGTCAAAATGGCACCCTAAAGAATTTCTTAACTTTCTAATTGATATCAAGGGATTACTTCTATAACCAGCTGTGGATAATAATCACCTAGGTCTTACCCCTTTTTATTGTTGTTCTTCAATTGTTTGTGATTTGAGAATTAAATAAAAAAGAAAATGCCTTTTTTGGTGAGTACTATTTTCTTTATCACTTTGTCTGTAACTGAAATTTATTTTCTTACCTTGTGCAAATATAATACATTTATAGTTCGTTATATTAGATCATTTTCATAACTGGTTTGTGGTGCTGATACTTCATGAATTTGCTGGTGTGTATAGTTTAGAAATTTAACATGCTTCAGAAAAACGTAAGAATTTTAAACTTCATTTCTAAATTTAATCAGCAGATGGCGCTTGAGTTATATTTGACATATTAGTTACTCCAGAGCAGTACAGTGATTCTTTTCGATTTTAATATGTTTGCAGTTTCAGATCAATGTACGCGTATCTATCACACAAACATAGCAAGAGTTAATGAGTTTTAGGGTTGCGAATTAAATTTTATCTACACAAAAGTATTTAAGGACACAGTAAATAACTTTTGAACCACCGTATTTAAGAACTTTTTCTACAATACTTACTGTTAGAATAGATATTTGTTTACACCTTATTACTTACGCCTGTGATTATTCTTAATGGTAAATGTAATACATTTGGAAGGTCAGAGTTTACAGACAACGTTAGGAAAGCATGAAATAATAGGGAAAATTTATACAGTCGATAAGTTACTTATATACTGAGTTTTAACATGGTATGTGGATTTTGTCTTTACTATTCATTATTCAAAACTATTCTAGACACTTTGGTGATCTTTCGAAAAGTCAACGGATTTACAATGCTTAAATCAGGGGTTCAATTCCCGTCGTTGGACACAGCATATAGCCCGATGTGGCTTTGCTATAAACCCACATTTTCGAAAAGGATAATGTGATTTAAATTATTAGTTTTATTGTGTTTTAACATCTCACGTATGTTATTCGAAATCTCATGCCCCACAAGCCAAGACATTTTAAACCAGTGGAATAACATGGGTTTTGGGGGGAAAGTTTGTATAGCTGGAGCATGAGGGTTACTATCTAATCTACTATTGTTGTCCATATATATATATTGTTTTATGAATATAATATATGTGTGTAAGTCTTCTAAAAAACTGTATGTATTATATAATTAATTATTCTTAAAATTCCAAAATTAGGTAATCTCTTTCCAGCGTCTTTCTCTTAAAATGTGCTTTTTATTTAAAGAAAAAACAATATTGAGAACACAAAATAATTATCTACGACAGTAAGAGATAATCTGAGATCGGCCACCTAGAAAGAAAGATCCTTAAAAACAGAACATCTTTCTTCGTATTGCTTATAAATGACTACTGAAATAATCTAAATTAGAATATTTTATTACAGATCTTGTACTCTGTGACCTTGGATCTGGATCTGGATTTAAGTCGCAGTTTTACGACCTGGGTGGCTCAGGTTCAATCTAGACCTCTAAGGATCATCCTTGGCTATTGTTATTTCAAATGCTACACGAGAATTAGCGCCCCCAAAATTATATTATTTGTATCACTATTTCTAGTACCCTCTTCAGGGTCATGTCCATGAATTTCAAACTTATCCTGTGACCCTGCGTGTGGTGAACCTTTGGGTTTAAACTGAAAAATACACAAACATG
>NW_013665863.1:398583-405233 GCF_000517525.1 Limulus polyphemus | reverse complement strand
TCTGCGCCTCTGATATTCGTCTTCTTGCCATTCTTACTTAAAATTACTTAAATTCGGGACTTAAATACGGATTTGATGCACGAGAAAATAGTGCATATTTGACGTGAAGAAGGGAGCAAGTTGCACGTGGGGAAAAAAACGCGCCTGATTTAAATGTCACACCTGAACGCTCACATTCTTTTAATTATGTTTGAAATTATGAACATTGCTCAACATCATGAAAATTAAACCTTATTTTCAATAAGCAATCCTGAAAAATATTTGGGGGTGCTTAACTTTTTTCCAGGTGTATATATACACACATGGGTTTTCTTAGTCGTGATTCCTAAATATAATTTCAATCTTTCATGCTGAACTGAAAATAATCTTTTGTTTTCTCTTGTGAAATCTCATTGAATTTGGCATTTTTTATGTAGCAAGTTGAAATATTATTACAATTATTTATTTGAATACAACTAATATTTTTCATACTTTGAAACCGAGGAGCGGTTTTTTATTCAAATATGCCTAACAGAGAACGCTTTTATCAAATGACTTTCTTTTCATAACTAGAGATCGAATGAGTTAATATAAACATATTTTAGAATTTATTTATCACTATGCATTTAAAAACCTGTAAAAACTATTGTTAATATATACATATTGTTTGGTACACCAGGTAGAGGTATAAATAAACAGACTTAAATTAACTAACTTGTTAGGCCGAATTCTACAAAACTTGATGTATTGGCATATTTAACGAAACTATTTTAAGAGTAATAAGCGTACCACTGATAATTTTTTTTTTTAATCAAAGTGAAGACTGATCGTAGAGCTAGATATTACTACTATTTAAACGCTTAATAGAACAGGTTAAAAAGGACATTTTCAATATATAGCTTGGTATAATAAGAAATTAATTGAACAAATATAAGTGGATTTTTATACATTAATAATATTATTGAGTGATGAGGGTCGCTAGGAGCGAGATGTTATTCCTTCATGTTTTTGTTAATATTTCTCTGTCGTTTAGTTGAATTTTTTCTTGAATTTGTTTATGCATGATGCCAGCTCATAACCCGTTAGAATTAATTGTAACTTTATTCTTATAGTGAGACTGTCACTGGGTGGCGCTGACATCTTTGTTACAGTAACTATGACCCGTAGAAATAGTAATAAAGTATTCCTCTGTTGCAATGGTAATATGTAAAGCAGTTTATCACTCTATGTATATCAGATGTTTTGCTAATAGCCAATAATCATCCTATGTTGAATTGTAATCTTGTTGTTTGATAACAAATAAAAGAAAACTGATAAGCAAGGCGTTAGAGGACATGAAGTTTTAGAAATAGGTGTTATTAAATATTAATATATAACTGTGAGTTATGATTAATTAGACAATTTGAAAGTATTGTATTATTAGGAAGATTTTGTGATGACTTAAATATAGGGTTTTTATATTATTCTTTACCTAACTTTATGTATAAAGGTTATAATGTTGAGTTAGAAGTTCGATTATAGCGTTTGGGAAATCTAGGCCCGACATTTTCAAATTGTGAATATATTGTTTACCATGTGAAAGTTTAAATAAATTATTTTTTTCCCAGTTAATAATTGTGTTATTAACGTTATCGCAATTCTTAGTATAGTATTAGATTCGTTACACAAGTAATAAAACTTATTTCCGTAATTGGTAAGCCTAAAGTTACATACATTTATACTGCTACTTATTGTCACGAAATCACTCTTTATATATCATTTTGATTATCAAGTTCAAAGAATATATTACCAATTTCTAAAAATTGTCATTGGTCTTATTAACATATACGAAAAATGGAATGCTTCATCAAATCGGAATAAAGCGAATTTGATCTTATTACCACGAAGTGTAGAAACCGAAAACAATTAAAGAGATTGCTCCTCTTTAATAACTGACGATATGATGGGCGATCAAGTAAAGACTTATACGTTTATATATATCTTTAACACGAGAGAGATAGCATGGCTTGAACAATCACGAGTGCAACAAGTCAATCATGTTTAATATTTGTTTTCTATAGCTGGAAACAAGTTGAGTCTTCAAGCATTTAAAAAAATCATTGAACAAAATGTACGTTAATTTGTGAATAAGGGTATCGTTAATTGGTAAGATTTCAAACCGCTTGGGGACGACTGTCTGTAATTTCATCATGAAACTATCTATTTTTTCTTTAATATTTCCAACTTTCTCAATGTTCGAGTGTGCACTTGAACCAGTCAGTGACGTGTTCGTAATTCTTAAACCAACTTTTTATTGTCAACTTCTGTATCAATAGAAAACGTTAAAAAAACAGATAACACTATACAGATGCGTAGATTGAAACAAAGCACTTCTGAATTTAAACAAATCATCATATTCTGCTACTTCAACGTTTACATGCAAGTCTACTACATGTATATATGACTATTGACCAAATGAATCTTTTTACGCACAATCCACCATCTCTTTATGAAATAGGTTTTTAGATCGCATCTTAGTTCTTTGGTAAATAAGTCAAACTAAGTCTGTACATTATTTGTAATAACTAAGGGATGTCCCACGTAACTCTTATAATTATAGGTTATTAGTATGGATCAGTGCGTGGACGACAGAAAGTTTTTTTGTGGCTAAAACACAGTAACCATAATGAAAATAAGTGCATTTCACTTGTGGAAGTTTTTAGTGTTTATGGTAGAAGGGCAAACCCAAACATTTAACACTGGAATTACCAATAGGGTCCATAGACCCATCACCAGCTTTTTAAAAACATATTTATAAACTATGTATGCACTGAATAGTTTGTTGATCGTAACTTTGTTACAAGGTTCCCTAACAACGAATCACATAAAAAATAGGAACAAAAAATACCATCAATATTACAATAAACCACATCTTATAAAGTCGCTTATTTTATGTTGTTGTTTTTTTAATAGAAAATGAACAACTTATTTTTCTGGTCAGGATTTTATACTTGATGCTGTAATAAGCAAAAACATTACTAAACTTACTCGGTGTTACGCAACAAGTCGGTAATTTGAAGGTTACGTATATGTACATTTCTTGGTATATGAGCAGATGGTATGGATTTTACAAACTTAAACATTTATACGTAAGTAAATTTGTAAGCCCGACATGTGTGTCAGATAAATTTGTTGTGGGAGGTGTTCATATAAGCCTGGCATATTATTTTTCCCCCACGAAAGTCACGAGAAGATTAACGTATATTCCCAGTACAAACAATGTTCCTGTTGATGTAGCCATTTGAAATTTCAAAGACATTGTGGAAAAAAATCGTTTTCGTAAGCTAGTATCTACATATTATGGTTTATTTAATTTCAATGTAACAAATATATAATCAATATATACGTAATTTAATAAAATATCAAAGTTATTTATCACTTAAAACTGCAAACAAAGATGTGTTTTCTTGTTGAGTAGAGACAAAATATTTTGTAAAAACATATATATGCATGGAATATATACATACATATGTACAACGTGGGCCTTAACAAACTGCCCAGTAAAGAAAAACGAAACTACAAGTAACACAAGATACTTTTCTTCAAATCTACGCATGATCATTATATCAATATAATATTATAAATATTCATAGCGTCAACCATCGTTACTACGGCATAAGTGACATTAAGTCCTCATACAGAATTCGCTTTGCATGGAATGCAACAGAATTAGTATTCTAGGTATTCGGGTGAATCACTATGACTTACCTATATGTTTACAGAGAAGTTGGAGCGCAGAAGACCTAGTCATGTAGTTGTCACTCAGGTGATTTTTGTTTAGACATGTTAAAATGTCCATGAATAACATTCCAATTTTCTTAATAGATGAACATTTTGTTCAATGACGTAAGGTTCATATTTCAACATGTTTTTTATTCTACACAAACATGGACTTCAAGTTCGTAAAATGGCTTAAAGTAAAGAAAAAGAGAAACCATACTTGCAAAAGTATAATTCGTAAATAACTAACTTTTAAATAAAATATCTCTACATTTTTGAAATCGTTAAAAAAACAATAAAATATTTCGAAACATTGCACTGAAATTTGAAATAAAATACTTAATTCGTAGAGATAAGCATTAAGTGGCATAATTTCACAAAAAACAAAACTGATTTAATTTTAATTGAACAGTTTGTTTTACACAATCACAGCACCAATTTCACATTATAGTTTTATAAGTACTTGATAATTCATTGTGTTAATCAATCATTTTATAACTTAAAAGTAATATAAAGCCTAGCACTTTTTCAATTTAAAAGTACATATACCTCTGATCTTCCGCCGGTTTAGGCTTAACTAAGCTATTTTCAACATATTTTGTTCTTGTGAAGTTAGAATGCTATAAACTATTTTAAGTTTAAAATATGATAATATTAATACTTTCGATCAAACAATTTTAAATATTTTTTTATTTTTTTTTGTATTTAAATTGGCAAGTTTCTATACATTAAATCATTTGCTCATCTACGTATAGAACCCTCAAATATTATATTTCTTTCTCGGTGTGAAAATAGCCCTACCTACTTTCCTCTTCCTTTCCTGGGCTCTGTCAACGCTGTCTAATTATTTATATAATAAACATGAAAATTACGACGTAAAGTATCGAAAAATATACAGTGGCTAATCAGTGATAACATCTGTCACGTTGTAAATCAAACAAATTTTTCTAGTTGTCTAAAGTAAATACCACGTCGATATAAAACTTTTTTTTTCCTATCGACTACTGACAAAAAATTTTAAAGATCCAATGCTACATAAATTTTTGAAGATATGTACACTAATAAAAATACCTTACGTACATTTTTTTCTCTCTCTAAAAAAAAATAAGTAATACCTTAATTTGCAAAGCATCTACTTCACAACTAAAAACCTCTATAAACTTACGCGTGAGATCAGTAAAAACTATATACACCATTTTACACTCACAATAGAAATAAGACCCAAATCAACAATCAAAACGGCGAAGCGACGTTTTTAACTTCTCCATAATCACAGACAAATACTTTTGGCATCCTGTGTAATAAAACAAAAGAAGAAGAAAAACCACAACAAATACAACTTTCAACCCAACTGACACTGGTTACTTCTTTCCTTTAACGCTTTTCTCCTTACTTTTCTCCAATCAGATAACCGAGGGGCACATTGAACGATCATTTTCTCCAAAGTCCATCTAGAGAAAAAAACATATTCACCAACTCCTGTTTTAGTAGCGCACTTAAGTGGTCTACGAAGAACAGTCTCCTTGTTATTGCCTTGGGCGGAATTAAAAAGCCTAGATTCGTGGCTATCTCGATATATTCTTGTTATTTGAACTGTTAATTCTGACTGCTGGAGGGCTTTGTTGTGGTTCAGGTTACTAACTTTTCCTTGTAAAACTAAAAAGAAAAAAAAGAGGATGTGATGGTGGTTTGATACATATCAAGTTATCAGTTTTCACATTATATAAAATAAAGTGTTAAGAATGACGGTTTCTTAAAAATATGCGTTGCTGAACGAAATTTGGGCTCAGTTCGATGACTTGGTAACAGGTGAGGGGCAATCAAATTTTACCTATCACCCTAATACGAATAAATTAACCAAAACACAAGTATTAATTATCTAATTACAGCTTCCACTGTATCTGAGAGCTTAAGTTAATCATCTAGATACACATCTCTTCTGTTTTTTCACCGAGTTAGTGAACTTGTAGATTATCGATAGCTCCTAACGAAGCTGTAATAGTGAAATATTGCGCCAATAAAGATACATTCCGGAGATATAAGTACCTAGTGAATTTAACTATTACTGTATTAGAGATATGATGATAATAATTTTCAATAATTTTATTTATAAATGAAATGTAACAATATACAGCAGAGTTGGACTTTAACAGTTAATATACAACACTGTTTTCTAACAAGAAAAGTGTGATACTAGGCAACTCATTAAACTTCATCAAAATATGCCTCAGATTGACTAACTCGTAACAATGAAAAACTTTTAACCACACAACCTGTTTTACCACAATACTGAAGCGAAACTTTTCCATCTTATTAGTCCTAAATATGCACAATGTTAACAACTATAGAAGACATATTTAAATAGAAGAAACTCGTGCAGTTCACGAAGAATCATAATACCCTAGTGGAAATTTTCAGATATGCCACTCATCGAAATTTCAGCCAATTACTTTACGCCCCGTCATCAATTTCCCTGTAAATCTTGAAACGTCAAGTATTACGAAAAATTGGGTTAGATTCCTAAAACAAATGCTAATAGTTAGATCACAAACAACTAATATAGAGCTTATTATATTACTTTTGAAAATTCATTTGACTTAAGTTTAGCAAGAACAAATATAAAAGGTTATCGAGTCCTTTTTCTGTTCATGTTGCAGACCATTAGAAAGTTTTGTAAAAACTTTTTTATCAAACATTTGTTCAGTCTTTATAAATAGTGAAATGCCATTTACTGGCATCCTTTACTTACTGTTTACTTTACTTACAAACATTTGTTTAGTCTTTATAAATAGTGAAATGCCATTTACTGGCATCCTTTACTTACTGTTTACTTTACTTACAAACATTTGTTCAGTCTTTATAAATAGTGAAATGCCATTTACTGGCATCCTTTACTTACTGTTTACTTTACT
>NW_013665863.1:391286-397806 GCF_000517525.1 Limulus polyphemus | reverse complement strand
CAAAACTAAAATCCATACTATGTAGAAATTACATTGAGAAACATAACACCAACATTATTTAAAAATTACAATGCAACAACTCCCACGACTTTTATATCAGAGAAACAAGCCGAAAAATGGAAACTAGATTCAATGAACAAAAAAAAAATACTTTCCCAAGTTTTTAACACTGCAAATCTAATAAACACAACATAACCATAGAAGATACCAACATATTAAGTAGAGAAGCAAAGACAAACAAACTCAAAATCAAAGAAGCCCTACTTATACAAGAATGCAAACCAAAATTGAACCAACATAAAGGAACACCTTTATACCTAACATCTAACTGTTACGCCCCTTACAATCTCGTACCCGTTGACACTCTCGTCCCCAAGACGTGTGCTCAGTAATGGTCAGTTTCAAGCTGTCTTTGTTAACCTGAAAATGACCTGAGAAGGTCGAAACGTTTTTCTTATATTTTATTTTAATCAAAGTTTTTAATACTCATATCAGCCGTCTCTGCTATACATGAAATATTTTTTGTTGGAGTAAACGTTCAAATAGTTAGTTATTGATCAAATTCTGATTTGTGATATACTGCATTATTCCAAGCATTATACACAATGATATTTCATTAAAAGAAGAGAGTAAATACAGTAATTATGATATTAGGTTACAGCTGGAAAGATGTCGTAAAATGTAATTATAGCATTGATATACAAATTATAAGCCTTAACGACAACAACCACTTATAGCCACAGAACGTTTGCGACCATGGTCTTCCACAGATCTCTTCTCCTTGAGGCACAAAGAATTTCCAGTGTCGATACATTTACCCATTTAGATAGGCTCTTGACGTAAGTCAACCTCTATATTCCATGGTTTCTCCTTCCTTCAGTCCTTCCAGCTACGACCAGACTTTCAATTTCTTCATTCCTCATAACGTGTCCGAGAAACCCTGTTTCTTTCTGATGTTAATCAGAAACTTCCTCTTGCAACCTGCTCTTGACAAAAATGTCTTCATTTAAAGTGTGACTTGTCCAACATACTTTCAAGATGCACCTTAAGAACCACAATTCAACTGCTACAGTTCTCTTTCTCATACTTAGCAATATGCTTATAGCCCAACACTGTGGTGTAACTAAAGCGCCAATAGCCACATGTGGTCAAACCCTCTAGTTCAGGAAGTAGGCTTAAACCTGAATGCCTTGGTGAAATTCTATCTTTACATACTACTGTTACGTTAAGAAGCACTGTTGAAAATACAGGATATTCCGCTTGAGCCTAAAGCAGCTTAACTCCACTTAGATTATTACAATTTTAGTGTGACGAGAGAATCAACAACTTCTAACGACTCACGCACTTCTAGACAACAGATTAACTAAAATCAGACAGGCTTAAATCAACAAGTCCTCTTCTACTTACAAAGCTCAACAACAGTCAAGCCCTTCCTGTTCTTCTACTACTAATCACAACCACGACTAAAGAAACAATGGCAGAAAGGAGAGGTACCGTATATCCTTCTTCCGGTGGTCAAAAAGGGGGCGCGAAATTCACAAAAATAAAACGGAAAAGTTAAACGTACGCTTTCTAAAACATTATTCGCCGTCCATAAGCTTAGCAAATACTTCCAAACTATCATCAGCTTTAACGCTAAAGTGATGAAAATCACGACTAATTCTAAGAATTTATGAGTGAAAGCAAAGAAAAATACATTATAATATGCCAACCACATTATATCTGCTATATCCGGTGCCGACGAGGCCTTTCGTCAAATATCAGGGCTCACCAGTACGGCTCGGATATACCTAACATTGTAGTGATGTAAGCGCTATTTATATCATAAATGTTTATGAACAATACATGTTGTGGTGTGAAGTAGATTAAGTTAATCATTGAATGGCAAAACGCACTTTTTGTTGTATTTTGGAACTTCTTTTTTTTTTTCTTTTCATAAAAGTAGATTCCAGAATGTTTTTTATGAAAATGAAAAATGTGTTAAATGAAACGACATGAATAATGCAATGTAGACGTCGAAAAGAAACAAACAATATCAACAACGAAAAGACTTACTAGTAACTGTTTTCAGCAAGTTTTATATCCTGAAACAATTCTCGTTTTACAATCATTATACTCTTGAAATATTTACAACTTTAAGGAAATACATTAATATGTAGCCAACATTCACTTTTACCTGTGAACCAAAGAAATTATTTCAAAGGTTTTTAAAGATAGTATTTAGTGTTTCCTGACAAAAACTAGGTATTAGAATAATTAGATACTACGCCTAATTTTCTAAACGTTTTAGATTTAAAGATTTTACACTTACCAAAGTCACTGGTGCAGTAGTACCTGAGCATTTCTTCTTCTGAACATGGACGACAGACTGTGAAATAAAAGAAACTAAAGGTTTAAATCTTTAAAAAAATTAACTACAAAGACATCCAGGGCGGTTGCAGAAATCTGCACCAGCGCCCCACCCCAGACAAGAACATTACTGGTATTCTCCTCCATGAGGGAGAAAAAACAACATATTACAATATTATTTATTTTTAAAATTAATCTTCAAGATATGAATAATTTTTGAGTAAACACGGGTAATTACGTGAACGGTCCCTCATGGGAGATAAAACACTGGTGTTAAGAATATGAAATTTTGATTTTAATGAATAGCAATAACCTTATGAGCAGTTTAATTTGGTTGTTGATTTGACGCGTACTGAAATATAGGAAAAAGTACTACTGTCAAAAAGTAATTAAAAACGTTTCTAAATCTCTGAACAACAGGTTTGAAAACCTTTATGCGTAGTTAATTGTTACGAGCTACGATAACCTCAATACATGGTAATTACTCGTTTGTTTGTTTGTTGAATGTCGAGCACAGTTACTCGAGCTACCTGAGCTAGTTACCCCTAATTTTGAAGTGATAAGACTAGAGGTAAGTCAGCTAAACACCACTCACCACCAACTCATGAGTTAATTATTTCCAACGAATAGCGGGATTGCCCGTGATATTATAACACCCCCCACAGAGCTGAAAGGGCGAGCATGTTCAGTGACGGATTTCGAACCCACGACTCTCCATTAGCTATTCAAACCTATCTTTCCATAATACGATTATGTGAATGTAGAGAAAACTTCGTTAAAAATTAACTTTAAGTCACAGAGCTTGATTACAGATAAAATAAGTTAATGTAAAAATTAAAGTTCAACTCTTCAACTAATTGGAAGTTTGGAATTTGCTTTGAATAGGTTCATTCACACCTTTGTCATTCAAGATAAAGATATTTCTGCCTTTTAAGTATCAGCAAAATTTTAAAGAACATAACAACAATTGAAAAAAATCCCCCTCATCGTTATATACGACTGAAGCTCCTGTAAAATTACTGTGGTAGGTGAATTACCTATTTCATCGAAAACTTTCGAGCATTCTGAATGCATTGTAAACAACCCCTTTAAACCTAATTTACTCATTTATGCAATGACACCTTTATAACTAACTCTGCAATTTATTATTCCCGCTATTTTCATATATGTGTACTAAATAAAAAAAGCCTAAAGTTAGAAAATAGAGAAATATTAAAAACAAATCATAATAATCCTGCACATGTTTATTTATAAATTCAAAATATATAAGTTATAATTTACAACAACCTGTATATTCCCAAATACTAAACACAATTTTCAGGAGAAATATATTTGAAAAAAAAAATACAAATTTGTAGATAATAATGAAATTCCATCGAAAATTAATGCAGTAGAACATCATCTATAATGATAACGAATTAATTTATTTCTTAAATAACGTTTTATACAAGCTACGTTCTACGTTAATTGGTAGGCACAACTTCACAAAAAAGTTTGGATAGAAATTCCAAGACTTTATGTCTAACTCATAAATAAAGTCACTTGCAAAAATTTCTTCACCAACCGATCAATAACAGACACGCTGAACTGGTAATGATCAACTAACTCTAACTCAATCAGTCTGTCACTTTTATATATTACTAGTTTTTTTTATGTATTACATGAAATTTCAAGACTTATTACATCATGTAAAGAAACCTCTAGTGAACAAAAACATCAAAACATTATTTATATAGCCCATAAAATGATAACCACTTTCTGAAAAAGCCCGATATTTAGACTCTGCAGTTGAAAGATTTCGTGACGCCCGAGAGCACTAAATAATTTTTTAGAGTATTCACTTTTATAAAATACAAGTCTCATACATTCAAACCTAGCTAATTCTGCTAAAATAAGACCAGAAGTCACGCTAACGTGATAGCGCTAACATTTGCCTGAAGATTATAAACACAAACACGTAGTCTATTCAAATTTCAGCAAAAAATAATAAACAGAAATAACTAAATAACAGTATGTCCTGTTAAATTACAATTCGTGTAATCCACAATAAAAAAAGTAATAAAACAACAAATGGCCCTGAGAAACAGATAATCGTAGGACATAAAATGTTATCAAAGCAGAATAAACCTGAAACGTTACAACTTAATATCACTTTTGAAAATCCAAGACTATTGACTTGTGTGTGTGATTTTATATAATAAGCTTAAAATGTTGAAGTTCCTTTAACCTTGGACCAGTCATACTGGTTGTACATGTTCTACGATTGTTTTTCAATGGAAAATATAAACCTTTTAGGCTACACAAATAACACTTCACCCAAGCGCTTTTTCAATGTACTTGAATCATATGCTGTTTTGTCTTCATAAATCAAAATAAGCCTTCCCCGAAAGCTTAAAAATACGATTCAACCCTACATTAATGCCTTCTTATCGAAGCACTAAATCTTTAAAAACGTTTTCATGAGTACATCGTCAAAGATTTTGAGAGGTCACGTGGTTTGTAATCAGGTGCAAGTGTGTGTGACACAATTCGAGAAATTTTTTGAATCAAGAACTTAATGATTTCATCTCTATAAGTCGGTTCCGAATAGTTAACAATCATGCTAAGAGTACTACGTCGTTCATAATATACCTTTTTTTTTAACTTTTTGTTTGTTTATAATACAGCGATCGGTTCACGCCATAAAGCTTTACCACGGTATCCATTTAGTGTGAGATGAAATATATAAAAAAGATAGTATTCCTTGTTCCGATAACTGTACATAATAGTTTACCAACACACAAACAGGTAGAAGCTGGTGTTCGATTTCCCGCGGTGGAGAGTTTGCTTTAAAACAAATCTTTCTTTCGCTCGATACCAGGCCTATCCAAGCCGTCTGGGAGACGACAGGCATGGTACTTGTTTCAGATGCAATTTATATTAACAGATTGTTTGACAACTGTTGGCGAAGTGTATTTTTTATCAGTTTCATTTATGCCACAATTACATTAGCTAGTCATTATCACAGGTGCCAATTAAATTGGTTTAAGAGTCATACCAGGCCTATTCAAGCCGTCTGGGAGACGACAGGCATGGTACTTGTTTCAGATGCAATTTATATTAACAGATTGTTTGACAACTGTTGGCGAAGTGTATTTTTTTATCAATTTCAATTATGCCACAATTACATTAGCTAGTCATTATCACAGGTGCCAATTAAATTGGTTTAAGAGTCATACCAGGCCTATTCAAGCCGTCTGGGAGACGACAGGCATGGTACTTGTTTCAGATGCAATTTATATTAACAGATTGCTTGACAACTGTTGGCGAAGTGTATTTTTTTTATCAATTTCATTTATGCCACAATTACATTAGCTAGTCATTATCACAGATGCCAATTAAATTGGTTTAAGAGTCACTGCCCGCGCCCCCAGTGGCTCAGCGATAAGTCTTTGGGTTCACACCGCAAAATACCGGGTTTTCGATAATCGTGGTGAGTAAAATACAGATAACCCACTGTGGATCTTTGTGCTTAATAACAAACAAACATTGCCAACATGTTAAAAAAAAACAAATCTAAAGACTTACTGACGTGAATTTGATAAATTCTTTAAAAGCCGCTTTTATTTCAAGTTGTTGTTTTTTTACTTTTCGTATTCAGAAATGTGGATAATTGCATCAGTGAATTCATATTATTTTATTATCTAGGATCTAGGTTCAGAATACTAAATATCTCTACACGTGCGATGGATCGTAAAACTATACTACATAAACTTGTTCCATTCTGCCAAGCCGATTGGTTCTGGTCTGTGACTTATGGACCATGAAAGTGTGCCTGTAAACCCCAGAATTTTACAGATAATCTAATAGATGAAATGTAATAATGTTAAGATAACATTCTAATAATATAGTCGTATATAATGAAGAGATGTTTAGGTTAGTTCAACAACCCACCAATAACTCATGTATGACGTAGCAGTAATAACTGCGTTCTTTGGTTTCGTAATTAATAAAAAGGACAGCGATACTGCATACGAGTTACTTACACCGATGGTGTATTGGCCTTTCGTGACAGGAGTGCTGAGTCAGTTGTTATTGACAGCTCTTTACAAATCTTTTGCTCATTTAAATGAAATGTCTTGTAATGTTAACATTGAAAATCATTATTTTTTTAAGATTTGGTTTTGGTTTG
>NW_013665863.1:388272-390453 GCF_000517525.1 Limulus polyphemus | reverse complement strand
GAAACTATTGCTTGTTGACTTATGTGTGAAGCGATCTGGTCTCATGAGTGAAACTTACCTACTATCCTCTCATCTTTCTACCAATACCTTGTTTATTGAAACTATTGCTTGTTGACTTATGTGTGAAGCGATCTGGTCTCACGAGTGAAACTTACCTACTATCCTCTCATCTTTCTACCAATACCTTGTTTATTGAAACTATTGCTTGTTGACTTATGTGTGAAGCGATCTGGTCTCACGAGTGAAACTTACCTACTATCCTCTCATCTTTCTACCAATATCTTGTTTATTGAAACTATTGCTTGTTGACTTATGTGTGAAGCGATCTGGTCTCACGAGTGAAACTTACCTACTATCCTCTCATCTTTCTACCAATACCTTGTTTATTGAAACTATTGCTTGTTGACTTATGTGTGAAGCGATCTGGTCTCATGAGTGAAACTTACCTACTATCCTCTCATCTTTCTACCAGTACCATGCTGTTTCTCCTGCTTCTGGGTTCTATTAGTTTCGGATATTCGCGCCACCAACTCTTGGGTTTCTCTAATCGAATCGTGAAATTCGTCACATTTAAAATTCGCTAATGGCTCCAAAGTGTAGGCCACGATTTTGCTGCAACGAAATGTGAACCACATTCACATCCGGTACGCTAATATATAGGCCAAACCCGGCTCTTATGGATTACGTACAAAACATACTGATGACTTGCATGTGTTAGATGGTGCTATAAACGAAGTCTGCAACAACTACTGTGGCTGTAACTCTTTTATAAATGAATAATTATCTTCCTTCTTTTTTTTTTCGTGAATATATTGAAGTTGGTATTTCTGTTGGCTTTTTAAACCGTTAAATTAATAATCATCATCACATTTAAATGGCTATGGCCGAAATAAATTCTAATAAAACAAACTCAAAACCCATATTGCAAGTAATTCTATGAATGAAGCTTAGTTTGGGGAAAATTATAACTCTTTTTAGTAATTAGGTTACATAGTAAATAATTATCACATTTCGTCAAGGTAACTATCATTAAGTTTTGCTAATTACCTAATTTCGTAGGACATTTTTTTCAATGTATCTATCGAAGGGTAACTTCACAATATCCAGATATAACAGTCAAAAAAATAATATCATTTTTTTCGCAAATGACATTACTTCAGGTTTGTTTCTAATTCGATAAATTCAAATTTTGATCACGTTTACTAAGGCCCAGCAAGTAAAATCTTCAAAATTATAAGACCTCTGAAAACTGGCATTAAAATTCATACATTTGACTTATTTTTTAATGTTTTAAAATAGCTTGGTGTAAAGTTCCTCCTTACATATTTGCAGTAATTTTCATGTAACTACACATGTTTCAAGTACGATGTTGAAAACGATGAATCAGGTTCTACTGAAAAAAATATAATTAGCTGATTCAACTTACCGCAGAACATATGGAAAATGCACGGAATATGTCACTAGGCGCCATAAACTGATTATATATTAGAGTATTTATACGTGCTTCGTCAGAAGGTGTTTTAAATCCACCAGCTGCCAACATTACAACTGTGCTACATAGTAATACAAGTTATCTATTGATAAACTCCTTTTATTAAACTATGGAAAATAGGTTGTTATTGTTTTCTTTATACACAATAGGCTATCTAATCGCGGGGTATCTAACCTTGTATTTTAGCGTTGTAAGTCCGTAAATTTACCGCTAATACACCGGGGTGGGGTGGGGGGAATAGAAAATGGAATATTCAACCTAATATGCGCAACATGAGTTAAAACGGCCAAGTTAGAGATTCCCTAAGACTCGGGTATAAAGTCGTCTCTGATTTTGAAATACTGGCTAGAGGTAAGGCTGCTAACTAGTAGCACCCACTACTTACCGTGGTCTTTGAAACGAAAAACGAAATTGGCTGTTACTTTTACATCGCACCTACAACTGAAATTATAACGCGAGTTCAGTGGCATCATGTCTCGATCCACAGTCTGACATATTAGCCACTAGGCTACGCCAGCAGAGTGTATGTAAAAGTTTGTCTGTGATGTGTAACTGCAGTTAAACGACACTGGTGAGCTCTGGTATTAGACGAAGGGCCTTGTCGGCACTGATATACCGGATATAGTGTTTGAAATATTGTTATACATTGTTCTCTTTACTTTCACCCATAAGTTCTTAGAGGTTATTTA
>NW_013665863.1:378747-387705 GCF_000517525.1 Limulus polyphemus | reverse complement strand
AGGTTATGTATGACTACAGAAAATGAAGGTCAGACTATCAGTGTGTAATGTCTAGGTGTTTCAAGCAAAGAAAGGTGCTTGGGTAAAGCATATATTAAATACTCTTTATATCGCCACCAACTTATCTGATTAGCATTAAGGGTTGCCAAAGTACATGCTCAATAATATATACAACTTTCCCTCCCAGGCATAGTTATTTTGTAAATGAAGGAAAAGATCTGAAAACTGTATGTGTGTGTGTGTGTGGAGGGGGGGGGGTTGTCTCACCATAAGGGAGATTTTCAGAGTAGCATCTGGAAATCCTATTAACCGTCACGAATGTCCCCACAGTAACCAACACAAATAATTCAAACTGTTTGTGCTAACATTTAAGGTGTGCCTCTAAGCTTTCTAAATAGTTTGTATTTAAAAAACTCAGATTCTCTTAATTCCCAGAAAAGCTTAAACACATACATGAAGCAAGTTCAACTGCTTATTAACAAGTTTGAACTGACAGACTAGTCTTGGGCTAGTCTAATCGAATAATGGAAAATTTGAAAGTCACTCTTACAACGTACTTACGACCCAAAATGAGCACGATTTTTTTTTTCTTTCGGTAAAAAAATCAAGAGGTTGTATAAAATAAAATGAAAGTCTCGCATTCATGTAAAATAAAAATGAGATACTCTGTATATCTTTTTTTATTATTTTTTAACTTTTGCAATGCTCAGTGAACTGTTCTTATGCATAGGGATATCTGTGTCGTGGTCATCGCAGGGATTGAACCTCGAAATTTAGCACTGTAAGTCCTAGCTTACTTCTGAGCTACTCAATGAACTGCATTATACTTATAGCATCTAAAAGTTATGTTCGCTGTAATGTATTTTAATCTCCAACCAGTAATATGCTTTGTACTTCACTCTCTGCCTCTGAAGGAAGTCATTTCCCAAAATGAAAAAAAACAAAAACTTTTCTGCCGACCTTTAAGAGCGACCTTTATTTACTTGTAAATATTTATCTGATATGGAAGCTGATAATATAACATTCTAAGAAGCTATAATTTTATTTACCTTTCATACAAGTATTATTCCTATGATTTGTTTGTTGTTAAACACAAAGATGGGCTATGTGTGATGTGCCCACCGCGGGTACCGAAACCAGGCTTATCGAGAGCTGAGATGAGCTAGAAAGCTCACAGTGATAAAGAAAAGGCAAAAATACAGCATATATTTTATGTATAAATTCAGTATATTTTAAATTGATTTTTGTTTACATGGCCACACTTTCTAGGATCTTCTACCCAACTTTAGAGATTCCTTAGGCCCTTGGGGGCCCCGGTGGAGAATCCCTAGCTCTCCGACCCTCTTGACAGGCCTGATCGAAACCCGAGTTTTATCGTTATAAGACCTCAGACATACCGCTGAGCCTAAATGGTTCTGATACACATCACGTGAAGCTAAAATATATGGATGGATATTGTTTTCCAATACAAAATAAAACTAAGACAAAAAGCTTAAAAATGAAATGTAAAAACACATGATTATGTTTCAATGCCTAGTACACATGTGAGAAAAAACCTAAAACTTGTAATATTTGTAGATGGAATGCAAAGCACTATACAAAATGGTGGCGCTACGTTTGAATATGCCTAGGCCTATAATAAAATATTTTATGTATTAAATTTACTTGAGACAAGCTCATTACGTACCATCCAAGTCATCCCATAAGGCTTCTGTTGAAACAGGTTGAAGATCGTAGTAGAACCTTGCTAACCCTTTCTGAATTGTATTAAAGACCATCACCGCTTCCACATACAGCGCCACCTGGCCGTGGTAGGAATTAAAACATCGTAAGAGTTCTGGGTGTTTTTTATCAGTTTTACTATATAATAAATGTAGTCTTCTGTGTCCTTCCACGTAAATTTGGATGCCTTTGAAATTTTTACTAACCCGCAAACAACCACGAAATTCTTTCCCGGAAGTTCCATGACGTAAAACGACTCTCAGCGCCCCTCGCGGATACTTCCATTCAATACGACCTTGCGCGCATCGTAGATACACAGCCTGGACTCCCCGTTCGCCTTGAGTTAGTCCACTGAAAATTTAAAAGTAACAATAAAACAAAAATATACGCATTAATCCAGTTCTTAAACAACAAAATATTTCCATTATGGAAAGACTGAAACAATGAGTTTAAATATATAAGACTCTTCTGCCATTTTCTACTAGAACACACACAATGATCCATCGACAATCTAGCTTCTAAAATGGAATATCTTGTTAAGCAACATAACGAGAAAAGTACTCTAGATGATTGAATAAGCTAGAATTGTTATCTGTTCTTTGAGTAAAACCCTAACAAGAAGAGGAAGAGTTAAATCATGTTTAATCGCAATTGGTATTAAAAACACTAATGAAACCATAAAACTGAATAAGTGTTCACCAATAATGTTGAAGATGTGGACAACCAGACATCACTTCTGAACTATTCACGAGTATCAGTTGTTTGGAAGTTTAGTCCTTGAGAGGGGTTAAAAAAGATGGAAATATCAGGATTACAGAGCAGGGCTAATGGGCGGGATGGAGGAAGAACTGCCCATGCTAACTCCTTTATTGCAGCCGTTACATGATGAAATAACAAGGGGCGTGACACTTTCATATTGTAGATAACCTCCTAACAGTTCAACACATTGTCATTCGCTGGACGCAATTTACTCTTTTCTGTCAAAAGGGGGGGGGGGAGAAAATCAAATCTTAACACCCTCTAACCATTAATAGTCTATATGATTTAAATAAGTTTGTTTACGATGAGATTATAAGTTAAATTATGTTCTTAATATTTCTGTGGGAACAATCGGATTGATTAAACAAATTGATTGTGGGTCCAAGAACTTGTTGAGAACAGTGTTTCTAATAACTTATGAATCATATAAAAAATTAAACAAAAATAGCATCAATATTGCGATTACTCTACTAGTTACTGTTGGTTTCAGAATCTACGCGCAAAGCTACTCAAAGGCCTATCTGCCAACAGTAGTCCTTAATTTTGAACTCAAAAACTAGAGGGAAGGCAGCTAATTAACAGTATCTAATACCAAATCTTGGGCTACTCTTGTTCGACTGAACAATGGGATTTGACCGTCACTCTTATTACGCACCCACGACCCTAAAGTGCAGAGCGCATTTTTGTTTCAATAGGCTACGCACCACGAATTCTCGAATTTACAGTCCGGGCCTGTGCTAACAATTAGGACACGCCTGGCCATTTTACAGAGAAAATGGTTGATTTCGCAATTTTTTTTTAACCACTTCAGTCATCTGAGGGTTAAATATTTCACAACGTTCGTATTATATGCTGTCATATGTTTAGAAGATACTTTAGTGAATTGATTGACCATATCATAAAAAGGGAACAGGAATTATCTCTACGTAATTAAACATTTTTGGTAATGACCCCCAATGGCTCAGCGATAAGTGTGGGGTCTTATAACGCTACAAAGTGGGTTTCGATAGCCACGGAAGCCAGAACACAAATTGTTTGTTTGTAGTTATGCGCAAAGCTACACAATGGGCTATCTGTGCTCTGCCCACCACGGATATCGAAATCCGGTTTCTACCGTTGTAAGTCCGCAGATATGCCGTTGTGCCACTGGGGGGCGAGAACACAAATACCCCATTGTATACTTTTAGGCAACAAAAATAACTTGATAATAATAGTTCACACGAAATTTATATATATTTTTTGGGATTTGGTTAAACTAGAAAGCATGAATATATGTTTACCAACCTTTTAGTGAAAAAAAGACTTTTTTCTTACTCGTCTGTTATAAGTAGTATAAAGGTATCAAAGCTCCATAAACTTTTCCCCAGAATTACGTATTACACATGCAATATTTCGTTTACTTTCACCCATATATTCCATATACACTATACTATTGTATTGTGTACATAAGTATGTTTGTTTGTTTTTGAATTTCGCGCAAAGCTACACGGGGGCTGTCTGCGCTAGCCGTCCATAATTTAGGAGTGTAAGATTAGGGGATTTGTTTGTTTGTTATGAATTTCGCGCAAAGCTACACGAGGGCTGTCTGCGCTAGCCGTCCCTAAGTTAGCAGTGTAAGATTAGGGGGTTTGTTTGTTTGTTATGAATTTCGCGCAAAGCTACACGAGGGCTATCTGCGCTAACCGTCCCTAATTTAGCAGTGTAAGACTAGAGGGAAGGCAGCTAGTCATCACCACCCACCGCTAACTCTTGGGCTACTCTTTTTACCGACGAATAGTGGGATTTACCGTTACATTATAACGCTCCCACGGCTGAAAGGGCGAGCATGTTTGGTGTGACGGGGATTCGAACCCGCGACCCTCAGATTGCGAGTCGAGCGCCCTAACCACCTGGCCATGCCGGGCCTGTGTACATAAGTAAAACCTAAAACCAGCACAACCTTTTGCTCATAACAAAACACTTACTAAGTATTTAGTTTTAAAAATATTATTAGTTTATATAATAGCTTCTGAAACATGTTTCTTATAGGTCTCACATAGGTGCACCTGGTTTACAATACACTACATTAACTAATTAAAAATCACAACATAAATTTTGCCGGAAAAATTCTGACAGATTTGTAAAATTAAATTTACACTGCGGGAATACAACAATTCAAGTATATATATTTTTACACATTACGAATTACGTCTGAACCATTGGTTGAACCCGTTTACTTTATGTCATAAATATCCACAGTACTAGAAGTTACGTAACCCAACTCTGCCTTCTTTTGTTGAAGAAACTCCGAGAACAACTGAAACTTTGGATCTAAATAATTCATTTTTGGCAACCGTACTAGAACATTTTAAATACGATAATGGTCACTTTTCATAAAAGTTAGATTTACTCGACTTCTGTTCTAGCCCCCCCCCCCCCCCTGTGGCACAGCGGTATGTCTGCGGACTTACAACGATACCTGTGGTGAGGAAAAAAAACAGAAAACCCTTTGTGTAGCTTTGTGCTTAACTGCAAACAAAACCTTCTTGTCTAAGTTTAAACAAACATTGAATTCAACGCCAACGATGAAAAATTAAAATTTACACGACTGTCCTTCGTACACACGAAAAAGTGAAATATTTTAACTTCACACGATTCGATTAGACAGACAAAACAAAGGTATCAAAACTTTGTTTAGTAAAAAAAATAACTCCTAATTTAAACATTTAATTTACATTCAGTGTGATATGATATTCTTACCATCAAATGCCAGCATCTCATAGTTTAAAGGTTTATTATACTGTGCTCTATTAGTGATTCCCCCTCTTATACTGATTACGTCATCCCGGAGTTTAAATAAATAGAGATGATGTTCCCATTTACATTCAGTGTGATATGATATTCTTACCATCAAATGCCAGCATCTCATAGTTTAAAGGTTTATTATGCTGTGCTCTATTAGTGATTCCCCCTCTTATACTGATTACGTCATCCCGGAGTTTAAATAAACAGAGATGATGTTCCCGCAAATTACTGCCTTGGGGTCTAATTCAAGGTTTTGGAGCACATGGTTGTAGCAATGTCGGACATTGTACAAGATAAAGAAGAGTAAAGCATCATACACATTGTTGGAAAGTACTCATTTCTCGTGCCTTCTCTTTACTAACTTCTACGGTGACGACACCTAAAGTTTGATTTCTTAGTTGAGATTAAATCAGTTACGACCATTTAGTTTTAGTTCACCAATCATGTTATTAACCAACATCCAAAAGCAAGGCCGTCTCGCTAGTATCGAAATGGCCTTGCCAAGTATTCTAAAGTTTTGAAAGATGGACATAGAGATACTCCCAGCACCCTCCCCTACCCCTTCTGTCTTGTTACCAAAAGGTCTTACATATAGCAGTGAAACCACAAAAGCCTTCTCTAAAGGTAAGGAAAAGAAACCGATTATTCTTTTCGATAGAGATTTGCGTATTTTCCTTAACAGATCGATTCGAAGTTTAATTTTTAAAAAACATCGAAGTTAATCGATTATACAAGCATCACCAAGGTAACGTAACTGTTGATTAAACTAAATAACTGTTCACAAAAGTATCAATACTTTAAAGCTTAAACGTTCAAGTACTTTTAGTCCTTTATCGAAGTATAATGACGCAAAAATGTATCTGTTGAACTCAATACTGGATTTGTTAAAACAGATTGGTGTAGGTATAGCATATATACTTGTGAAATTAAACGCTAGGGTTTTGAGTTGAAAGCTTTAGCAACTCAACACTCCAATCCAGGTTTAAACACAATCCAGTAACTCCACCAACACTTGTTTAATCACAATCCAGTAACTCCACCAACACTTGTTTAATCACAATCCAGTAATTCCACCAACACTTGTTTAAACGCAATTCAATAACTACATTAACACTTGCTTAAACACAATCAAATAACTCCACTAACACTCGTTTAAACACAATCAAATAACTCCACTAACACTCGTTTAAACACAATCCAGTAACTCCACCAACACTTGTTTAATCACAATCCAGTAACTCCACCAACACTTGTTTAAACGCAATTCAATAACTACATTAACACTTGCTTAAACACAATCAAATAACTCCACTAACACTCGTTTAAACACAATCAAATTACTCCACTAACACTCGTTTAAACACAATCAAATAACTCCACTAACACTCGTTTAAACGCAATTCAATAACTACATTAACACTTGCTTAAACACAATCAAATAACTCCACTAACACTCGTTTAAACACAATCAAATTACTCCACTAACACTCGTTTAAACACAATCAAATTACTCCACTAACACTCGTTTAAACACAATCAAATAACTCCACTAACACTCGTTTAAACACAATCCAATAACTCTACTAACACTTGTTTAATCACAATCCAGTAACTCCACCAACACTTGTTTAAACGCAATTCAATAACTCCACTAACACTCGTTTAAACACAATCAAATAACTCCACTAACACTTGTTCAAACACAATCAAATTACTCCACTAACACTCGTTTAAACACAATCAAATAACTCCACTAACACTCGTTTAAACACAATCAAATAACTCCACTAACACTTGTTTAAACACAATTCAATAACTCCACTAACACTTGTTTAAACACAATTCAATAACTCCACTAACACTCGTTTAAACACAATCCAATAACTCCACTAACACTCGTTTAAACACAATCAAATAACTCCACTAACACTCGTTTAAACACAATTCAATAACTCCACTGACACTTGTTTAAACACAATTCAACAACTCCACTAACACTTGTCTAAACACATTCCAGTACTCCACTAACATATGCACAGACCATAGATATTATTGACATTCATGTGCTGCTTAAGACTCGGAATTACAACATCAGATTAATCAACCTTGTCATAACATTAATACAGTGTGATTGGAATTATATTATTATACATTCTTCTAATTCTTGAAAATCTCTAAGGGACTAGATGTGAAATATAGTGTTTAAAAATATAATAGGCCTAATACTAATGTCTTACGACAAGTACAGTTACATATAATCATGCTTCGCAAACTTGTAAAAGGCGATTACACCACAAAAATAAATTAATTGTCCTATGCATTGTGTGTACTTGGTATTTTATTAGAACGTTACAATAAAAGAAAAATTGTAATACAACATTTGCTTTGGAGATACCAGTACTCGAATAACGTGTAATAAACGATAAATACACACACACACACACACTTTTTATTATAAGGATACAGGTCTTCAAAATAACAGTTATCGTTCACGAAAACTCTATTGTGGTTTGTAAAGAACCTCATCAAGTAATGATATATATACACTTAAATAAGCTACAAAATCCTAGTAACAGATATACATTCTGAAACATGTTTTACAAAACATGTCTAATCAAAATGAGCAGACCACACAAACGCGCTTATGAGACGTGTACACCTAGAGTTAAAGCAATATATTCTTAATACCATTGAACAGTAAAAACGAACGTCATGACTATAGGCTTCAGAACATGGGGCCAATCCCCATCCCCATTTCCAATACAGAAGAGGAACAAACATTCACTTCGCCCTCCCATCGACTTCGATAGACTCACGATTTCCAACACAAGGTCTCACAATAAACACAAACATTTTACATTGAATTTGGAAAATGTAGTCAAAAGAGTTGAAAAGATACAGAGATTTAAAACTGTCCATGTAAAAAAAAAAATTTCCAGTTAGGCTTACACTGCTTATTTTCACATAAGTATTTTTCTCTGATCTCTCACTATGTACAAAATAAGCCTAAAATTACCATCTATTAAAAAATGCCTAGGCAGCATGCCCTCCCCCTGTTTCACTCTGTACCTCCGGCAGAACCGTTTTTGATAAGCTTGATTTACTTCCTTTCATATACATTTTATCTTCGACACCTGTGTTCACAATATTTATAAATATAGAACAATAATTAACGAAACCTCAACCTCTTTGGAGTTTACTACATCCATCACTAAAAGTGTTTGTGTATTTTCTAATGACAAACTCCGTGACGTGTCAAGTACAAATAGATGACACAATTCACTTGTACTTTTCATAAACGAAAAATTGTCGTTTGTCCCGCCATTAAGTACAACTAGCGTGCTTCACCCCACGTGCAACAGCAAACTGCCAAAACAAACAAAGCATACTTTGCGCGTGAATCATCGTAAAGTCATGGGAGAAGAATCATATGATTCGTTGGAGGCGGTTATTACACTCTGATTCATTGATAATTACGCGTAATAAAAACACATTTTTCTATGCAAATATATTACGAGTGTTATAAATATATATATATATATGTCTGCTTTTTTAGCATTTCTAGAGTTTTATTTTTTAACAAGCAAGTTTAAAATCACAATCTTCGTATTCCAGTGAAAAGAACCAGAAATTCAACTGATTTATTTGACCTGAAATAAAGTTTGTTTGTTTGTTTGTTTTTGAATTTCGCGC
>NW_013665863.1:376610-378345 GCF_000517525.1 Limulus polyphemus | reverse complement strand
CATCACCACCCACCGCCAACTCTTGGGCTACTCTTTTAGCAACGAATAGTGGGATTGACCGTCACGTTATAACGCCCCCACGGCTGAAAGGGCGAGCATGTTTGGTGTGACGCTGAAGTAAAGAAAACTTACTTTGGATGAATCACAAACATCATTTTACAGGTTATTCATATAACGTAAACTCGGTCTAGCTAATTTGGTCTATGGCTAATTTATATTCTGTAAAATATACAGTTTGTGGCAAAATATGCTTAAGTTTTACAGTTGTGTAAGTTTTACTGCATTAAGTCCTAAAAATATATCCCAGTAAAATGTATAAAAATTGGTGCGCTTGATTTGAAAGGGCAACTGAGTTTATAGTGATAAATAGTGTTAGTCCTGGTTTTAATAGGTGAATTGGGTATTTGTACAAAGATACGTGTCAAGAAAGAACTAAAAAATGAGAGAAACTAGATCGCCACTACTTCCAACACTTTTTCTTCGCTGCTTTAATCAGTATTACAGGTTACACAACTTGTGTTTGTCTCCACTTAATCTATGTTTCTAACCTAGATCATACAAATTGGCTGCCGAATTCCTGTTGTATTGTTAATACAGCGCCAACAGAAGCTCGTCCTGATCCGACTATTCACGAGTTCTAGGTTTAAGCCTCCCTGTCAATAACTTTTAAAAGCTTGTTTGTTTGTTTTGAATTTCGCGCAAAGCTACACGTGGGCCATCTGCACTGGCCGTCCCTCATTTAGCAGTGTAAGGCTAGAGGGAAGGAAGGTAGTCATCACCATCCACCGCCAACTCTTGAGCTATTTTACCAGCGAATAGTGAGATTGACTGTCACATTATAAATCTCCCACGGCTGATAGGGCGAGCATGTTTGGTGGGACGGGGATTCGAACCCGCGACCCGCAGATTGCGAGTCGAGCGCACTAACCACTTGGTCATGCCGGGCCACTTTTAAAAGCACCGATTAAGATAGCAATAAGTTCGACTAACCAGTTTACAGCGGAGAATCGCAATCTGTTACTGATAAGAAACACGCAATAAAGCTAAGTATCATAAACCTATTTCTAAAGTGTAATGACTTAAGTAGAAGTCATAAAAAATTACAGTTTATCAACATAATTTAGTTCACACCGAAAAAGTTGTTCTTCAAGCAACCGACGATATAAATAACGTCTCACCCACTACTAGTCTGTTGTATCCTGCCCGGCCTGATTATCCCTTGTATTGTGCGAAAGGCCTTATTAGCGATGGATATAGCAGACATAGTGTGGTTGACATATTATATTTTTATTTACTTTTAGTCTAAGTTCTTATAATATTTATATAAATACAACTCGTTGTAACGTTAGTTTAGTTTAAACGTTCTTAAACTTGGCAAACGAAAGAGTAAGAAATAACTTTGTGTGGAACATTCACTGCAGCCCGTACATAGTAGTGAGCTGGTCATTGGCCAAAGGCGCTCTACCGTAACGTTATAATTATAACAACTGTAGCCTTTAATCAAAACTTACAGATGAGGCCTTGCTTGCCGGTTTAAAAGTGGGTCTCAGTGTACCGGAAAATGGATCGACTGCTCTGTACGTCACAAACTCTCAATGTGTATGTGTGTATGGGTAAAGAAAGAACCACACCCATACGTTCGAGTATGGTGTACGACTGCAGAGGGACGTAGTAACCGAAAATCCATTCCTGCTATTACTAAGTAAAATAGAAATTGTTCTTGGGTAACAAAAAT
>NW_013665863.1:369962-376105 GCF_000517525.1 Limulus polyphemus | reverse complement strand
TAACAAAAATGCTGTTGGAAAATAATGTGTAGATTATATCTATATAAAACGCCGCGTGCCATATCACTGACGTCACTAAAGGTAGCTAGCTAAATTTAAATACACACACAAATAAGAAACAAACGAAAAATTAAAAATCTTGAAGGGCATTACTACGGTATAAAGCAATGAACAACGAAAATTGAGCTGATTAGCCTGTAACCTGGCTGATGCGCTTCGATTCGAGCCAAACCATATTAAAGATGGCTTTCTGAATTAAATAATACATGTATGTTTAGTGAGAGATGCAACTAGACTAACTTAAAACACAGCAAAAAATCCTCTCGCTCAGATCAAGAAACATGCCTGATCAGAGGGGACTAGCAAAAAGGTGGGTGATATCAAAGACCCAAAATATAAGTTGAAAGCGCCAGATTTTCTGTATTAATCTTTAATCTGGTTTTAAAAAAAAAAACTTACTAAATTTCAAGCTAGAAATTACACACAGCTCACTCTTCAAAATTTACCAAAAGTGATGTAATTTTAGTTTGCAAAATTAAAAACTAAAATTTTAGTCACACACTACAGTTTAATACTGTAACCACTGTGTCGATTGGGTGCTTGTTGTATGTACCTTCTAGAATGTAGTTCCCGCAGGGTCTCTGAAAGTGTGCTTCAAGAGTAAATGAAACCAAAATTAAGAGTAACAAATATTTTTATTTCTTGCTTTTGATGTTCATATCTCATGCTGTGTTGTAGCCTACAGAGTACATAATTTTTCTCGTAATGCGTGGCATGCGCACGTTTTACTCACGTCACGACAGTAGGAACTGCGTCTCTTATGTGACGTCACTTTAGTGTCTACTGACTGACTGACTGATTGACAGACAACGCAGTGTATAGTGGTGCGAGTGGTTGAAACAGGTGACCCCTCCAGACTGCCTTTGGCCCCCTTTCGGGGAAATCACTCTAACTCGTCCATTTTTACTGACCATTTAACATGAGCAATAGAATTATAAAGGTTAACGAGAATTCGTGTATTGATGACCATTGGTGAGAGGTATCAAATAGCGTCGAATGAAAAACATGTTTTCTGCTCCTGTGATCAGATATGTTGTACTGGTATGGTTAGTTGTTTTTAAGCATAAACTACACAATGGGCTATCTGTGCTCTGCCCACCACAGATGTCGAAACCCGATTTTTAACGTCGTAAGACTACAGACTTACCGCTGAGCCACCAAAGGACCAAATATAATGTCTTGGCTGACCCTGTGGCTCATAACGTCCTTTCAAAATTCGGTGATCGAAATTCTTGGCCCTGGTATTGTATTACGTCCAACTGGAAAACTTGTTAATTAATTAAACTATACGGCGGTATATAAGGTTGGTTTATAATGAATAGCTAAAGAACTATCAATTTTACACGTCAGAGACATTTTCAAGTAATAAATGTATATAAAAACGTTTTACGCCAGTTTAAACCTTTACACAGAAAATACTACTTGTAAAGTACTTAAACACAATAACTCAAGAGAAGTCTGACAGGGGTTGTTACTTGGCAACTTCTAATAAGAAGAATAAAATTACGAAAATAGATTAAGAACAGACACGATTATCCAAAACGCTCTACTGAGGAGAATGGGGGGGGGGGGAGTGAACAGCAAACAAGCCGGACTTTGCTAGTCCTACACCAGGTAACTGAGCACGTGATGTACGATACCGTCGGGTGACAATACAATTTAAAAGTGACCGTGGGAGGTCTGGTTTTATCACGTTCTTTAGACAGTGATCCGTTCTTTATGATGTACCTAGAAAATTACTTTTCAAGGTAAAACATAGGCCTAACACCGAGAAGCAGATGAGGGGGATATAGAGATAGGAGGAGGTCCAGAAGACCACCAAAAGGTACGATGCCCTGCCCCACACCTGGGGCTTCCTACAATGTCGAATGCACGTGCAAATGTTAGTGGGATTTCGTTATGGTACAGCATGTGAGATATCACACTGACACTAAAATAACATTTAAGGTTTTCTTCGAACCAGTTGGAAGGGGGGAGGGGGAGGTAAGACAGGAAATAGTACGACTTAAAATAGCTGCAAATAAATCCTGAATATTCTAGTTTAGAATGTTTGTTTGTTTTGAAGTTAAGCACAAAGCTACACAATGGGCTAGCTGTGCTCTGCCCACCACGGGCACCGAAACCCAGTTTCTAGCGTTGTAAGTCCGCAGACATACCGCTGTGCCACTGGAGGGGGGGGGAGGCTCCAGTTTAGAATGTTCCATACAAATTTGTGTTTATGTTTGTTTTCAAACACAAAACAGCACCATAGTCTGTGCGAGGGAATCGTTTCCCGAATTTTAGCGTTATAAGCTCTTAAGGTTATCGCTGAACCATCGAGGGGGAGGCGGCACCTGTTTATGAGCTCGGTGTTTTATTTACTTGGCTGTTTTTTGTTTTTTGCTTTTCAGTGACTGGTACAATTTATTTATTTTATAAAAAAAGAAAGAAAATTAGTCTAGTAAGCGACACAAACAAAACTTGCTCCTCCTTAGATAAAAGACTTGCACAACATGAAATTTTGGATGAAATCTGAACTTTTTCCTGGAACCTGGTATTAAAAAACAAACAAACAAACAGAAAAAACATTTTATATAAGCAACTATATCATTGAAGGAACAAACATTAGCATATGTACAGTATTTCTGAGAATTAAAAACGTTCATAATTTAATACTTGGCAAAGTCTTGGGCTTAAAAGAGCATCATAAAGCCAAACAACCCGAAGATCGTCGTGAGTATTGGGCCCGGCATGGCCAGGTGGTTAGGGCACTCGACTCGCAATCTGAGGGTCGCGGGTTCGAATCCCCGTCACACCAAACATGCTCGCCCTTTCAGCCGTGGGGGGCGTTATAATGTGACAGTCAATCACACTATTCGTTGGTAAAAGAGTAACCCAAGAGTTGGCGGTGATGACTAGCTGCCTTCCCTGTAGTCTTACACTGCTAAATTAGGGACGGCTAGCGCAGATAGCCCTCGTGTAGCTTTGCGCGAAATTCAAAACAAACGAACAATCGAGAGCATTAATATTATCTCAGAGATGGATAATGTAAATTTCACTGAAGCTGCAATACAAATAACAAAAAGATGCAGGTAACAGCATTGCGTCAAATATGCTTAAAATGTAGTTCTACAAGGAGGAAAATGTGTCCAACGTGTTGCCGCTCACAAGATCCTATAGGTGGCACTTATGGCAAACCATGGAAGCCATAAAGCATTGATCCAACAAAGCCAATCATAGCGTTGTTTGCAATCGCTCGATGCTAGTTAATGTTTCGATTAGGCATTATGGTATATACTTAAAGCGTTGTGGAACTTCGAGTACGTTTTATATTGGGTCAAAACGTTATGAATTCTGTTGGCTTATCTTATTTACGGTTGCAAATATCGTTAACACTAATAACAGCGAGGGTTCCCAAATGATGAAACAATACATTTTAATCCTCATAAAGTAAGAAAAGCATATCTAATTAGCTATACTAATTACTAGGTTAATTTTTAGTTTCGCTCTAAGCATGTAGTTTGCTCTGATTGGAAGTTAATATTAATTTAGGATTAAGAAAAGGTTCTTAAGTTGTTCTAATGTGCAAGGAAGCTCAATGCACATATCTACACACAGAGGCTCCTTTTTTATACATACTGATAAACTAAAGGGCAAGATGTTAGTTAACAGCACTAGCCGTTAACTAGGTCTGTTACTCTTGTCTGCCTGAATAGTGGGATTTGACCGTCATTTTTATGGCACACTCATGGCCCCAATGTGCGGAACGAGCTTTTGTGGTAACGGGACGCGAAGCAGGAATCCTCGCATTCACGGTATGGGCTCGCTGACCTTTAGGCCACGCCCCGATCTTATTTAGATTAGTTTGTGCTCTTTAATGTTAGTTTGTAACGATAACAGTTTGATGCCATTTTAAAGAAACATCTGCAGTAGTGCGTAAAGTTTTATTAAATTTCCTAAATATACCAACTTACCTTCCAAGCCAATCACAATCGTCAGACGCCCCATTAACAACTGTAAGTATAACGTTGTTGAAAATGATCATCGATGCTGCCAGAAAGCCACACCAGAGTGCGCAGGGGCTAGCCATTGAAAGTCTCATTCGAGTTGAACACCAACTATAAAGTAAACATGGCAAACGAGTTGACTGGTTCTTGACAAGTGTCATTCAACATGCGGAAAGTGCTAAAGATGTCATTCGCTAACACCAGCTTACGTCAAAAGACTTGGGATTGAGACAGCATTCCACACCTGCCACGGGTTTTTTCATATCTACACTCTACAATAAAAATTGTATAATATCAAGGCCTTTCCACTTATAGGTTATTACTTCAAAAAAGCAAATTTCTATAATTAATATTCCACGAACAGTTTTTTCATGTGTGTGAAAATCAACAGTCCAGCAACAGCACGAAAGGTCCCACGAATAGTTATATATTTAAAATAAGGTATGATCCTCGTCCTATCACTAACTCCTTGTACTGACAAGAAACGCGACTGCCGCTTTTTCCAGCAAGTGGCTAGATGGTCGAGTCCATTACAAAATGAAATGGGGAGGGACGAATTGGAGGAAGGAGCTACAAAACTGGAGCGTCATTTACAAACTCCTTGTTCAGGAAGCGTGGGAAGACCGTGCGGAGTAGGCCCCGAACGGCACGTGTCGATGGGTCGACAGTGTGCTGATATCATAAATAACAACGACATGACCGCAGGAGTTTTGCTTTACGAACGTGACTCCATAGTTCATCCACGCCATAGGGATAGGGTCAGTTTAATTCGTTAACGTACTTGGACGTTTCGAAAAAAAAATAAGACTAATAATCTACAGAGTTCTGGAAGTGGAAGTTAATTAAATATTTTCTTTAAATCACACCTAACTACGGAAATTTAGTGTCACTATTTAACAAAAACGTTGAAAATGTGTGCACATAACTGACACATACCACTGTTTTTGCTAAACACAATTTTGTTATTGGAAGTCATACATGGATTGAAAGGCCCAAGGTTTGAGTTCGCGATTTGCCAATGAACACGCACTTCCCTTTCAGTTACGAGCGCGTTATAAAAATGACTGTCAATTCCGCTATTTGATTATAAGTAGCTGAGTAGGGGGCCGGTGTTCCTCAGTTGTTGTCTTCCTTTTGGTCAGCAGATTGTGGTCGCCGACCTGGCCGATTAGCCTGTGTGAAGTTAATACTAAGTCGAGATTTGCCCCAAACGTTTAGCTGATTACGTTATTTGTTTGAACTTTCAATACTGCATTAAGAGCGTTGTAAAGAAATAACTTTAGATAAGTACTTTTTGATATTAATGATTTCCAAAAAAACAATAAACATCGCCAATCAGCATAATGAGAATTGAAACGTTCTTGACATACCCTAGTTTACGTTTCATACGGACTGGTGGAATTTGTTCTTTGTAAATTAATGTACTGTTTTTATATATTTAACATCTCTGTCCGTTTTCTCTGACAAATCATCCCATTTCTAGAAGTTTTGGCTTCTATACGGAGGCCCTCTTCCCGAAGAAGGCATCATTATAGAAGGCGAAACGTCGTCTCCTTTTCTTTCAACAGGCAGTTGCAGTCCGTGAAAGTTTTCAAATATATTATGTCCACTCAGCCTAAAGTTTAACTGAAACAAGTAAATAACATTTTTCAAGATTAGTTGACGTCCCCAAGATCGTTAGCTTGATAAACTAGACAAAAAAATAAAAATGAGCAAATGCTATACACTTATTGATTTAACGGCCCAGTATTTTTTTAAAAGATGTTTTACACTTATTAATTTGTTAGGCTGGTGTGCCTTTTCAATAGACGAGATACGTAGGTTTATTCTAGTTTGTCAACTTTTTACCTTTCCATGCCTGTTGATGTCACGTTGGCGCCAACGAAGGATATTGACTTTTAGAATTAAAAATATTTCAAACAAATAAAATATTAAACTTTTTTTTCACACAATTATGCACTGTGTCTGTCTGTTACAACCAGCGCAGGATTTTCACCTTTATTCAACATCATTAATTATAATGTATTGTTACGTCTCCGTTTGTTAATTGATTTTCCGTAGCTTCGTTCCGACGAAACTTTAGCGACACAAGTCCTT
>NW_013665863.1:365986-369417 GCF_000517525.1 Limulus polyphemus | reverse complement strand
TTCAATTACTCACTACCTACACACACACATTATTGTCCCGTCACGTTGTTACCCTATATCTAGTAAATGCTAGAGCATTCGCCAAGGTACAGGATAGTTCTAGAAACGTGGCGTGACACTAGTCATGTGACTTCGCTGACGCAACACTATATTCATCTGTTCTATTTGTTTTACATCTACCTGTATGAGGATCTACCAATCAATATGTATCCCTTTAACTAAAGAAGCAGTGGTGTAGGAAGGAATTGCAAAGTGAGGCCGCAGATTTTATAACAAAAGATTGAAAGTATAAGGAGGTGCTAAAAGCAGCTCAATGTAGGGGGTATCTTACAGTTGCTATATAAGTCAAATATGTAAAAGTTGGAGTGTTATAGCACCCCCGGTTCCGAAGCCTCTGACGAGCACTATATATGTAGATCTTTCAGTTTCCCAAAACTGTTTGTTCATGACATGTACTGAGGGTGAAATATAATATTTCCCTTTAAAATTTACACAAAAACAATATGATAATTAGAAAATAGTTAATGATAAGGTCACTACAATATCTATGTTACCAAAAAAATAAGTTGACGCTAATTGTGACTTTTGGACACAAAATTTTATTTCACTTAAGGACTTAAAAATGAACAATAGTACAGCTTAGAAACTTGCCGCCTCCCTCTGTGGCTAAGAGATAAGTCTTAAGGCTTATAAGTCTAAAAGCTGAATTTCAATACCCGTGGTGAGCACAGTACAGATAGCCCATTGTGTAGCTTTATATTCAACGATAAACCAACAACAAAGCTTACAAACTTGACACTTGTTTTATAAATTTGATATAATTTTGTCTTAAAGTTGAAATATATATGAGTTTGATTTTTATAGAAAATTGTACTTTTTTGCTTACTAATAAACACAGACCTTTCTGAAGCTATGTTAGTATAGAATTTTATGAAAGCCAATGCTTATAGTATATCTTGCCATAACATTTTAAAGCATCTCGTCCTTTAAACATATAACTTTCAGACGTCACTTCCTTTAGGAGCGTAACTAGAATACGCAAATAGAACTTACGAATAAATTAACACTCGACTTTTAATAAACGTTTTAATAGTTTTGATGCTACAACAATATTTTTACATCAGTTTCAAACTTCTTAGCTTTTAACATTGTGTAAACCAATATTTCAAAGTTTTGTCAGATATACTTTACAAAGTTGTAGTTGAGCTTTGATATGTCCCCAGTGGCTCAGCGGTTAGCCTGAAGGATTATAACGCTAAAAATTGGGTTTCGATTCTCGCGGTGAGCACAGCGGAGATAACCCATTGAGTAGCTTGGTGCTTAATAACAAATAAAAAAGCTTTGATATTTAAAATGGGAACAATAATTTGAACTGCAAGGTGGAACTATTCTAGATAATTTCATTAGAGCCTATGTTATGACCACCCCGATGGCTCAACGGCATGCTTGAGGGTTTACAATGCTACAATTTGAGGTTCGATGCCCACAGTTGGCCAAGCGCAGATAGTCCATTTTGCGCTTTACCTAGAACACTGTATTTTCTACAAACTCTTAGTGACTAGACAATGAATAATAAAATATCACATAAGCTTGAAAGAAACCTAAGAGTCTGGAGCAGTGGTCGGCAACCTATGACCCGCGGGTCAATAATTTGGCTGACTCGCCAAAAGTTGGCTTCACCATTGCAACCCGTAAGGACACAATCATTGTTCAGTTCAAGTTTCTCGGCTATGTGAGAAGAACAACGATATTAAAGGAAAGATGGGAAAGATTCACGGCTACGGAGAATTTTAAGATCAATTTCAGGGAAAAATATCAAACTGGTCGAACTATTAATTTTTTGTATGTAAATAAACATACACATTTAAAATACATGTACCGATATTAATAATTATATGATTATCACTGACCCAACACAATGCTAAATTTTTCACAAAAAAAAAATAAAAATTGACCCGCGATCAAAAAAGGTTGCCGACCACTGGTCTGGAGCATTATTTTCAACTTTTTTTTCAAAACAAGTTCTTTAATGGACTGATAAATTAAGAACATTTTAAGACTAGTCCAAACTGCGATGGTATAAAACAGGTGCGTTTGATGTTTCTCCATGCTCTCATGGGTTACAAAACGGTTTTACTTAGAATTAAACAATACGATGTGTTTTAGATATGTCTATTGGATGTTTCAGGTATTTACTCTTCAGTATTACTCGAGTTTAGCATAAACTGAGTTACAAAGTGTTTTTACTTTGTATTCAACAATACGATGTGTTTTAGATATGTCTATTGGATGTTTCAGGTATTTACTCTTCAGTATTACTCGAGCTAAGCGCAGACTATGAGTTACAAAGTGTTTGTACTTAGTATTCAACAAAATAATCTTGTTGTTTTCATTAATGCAAAGTTACACTGTGCTCTGTCCATTGCGGGGGATCGAACCCTGAGTTTCAGCGTTTTAAATTCTTAAACTTACCTCTGACACACCGAGAGACACAAAGTGAAGTGCTTCAGATATTTTTCTTGGGTGTTTCGGGTTTCTAAGTACATTATTATTATACTTCGGGTAATTTGGGTTATATGCCATACAATTTACTGCTGCCTGTTCAGGTATGTGATTAATTTTAGACATTGCTCTTGGTTTTTTAACGGTTCTACACTTCATTGTTACTCGGGCTATGACGTCATACAATTTACTACTTTAAAAGGCAGAAATTATAGAATCATTAATTTAGACTTACCCTCACTGATACAAATATTATAACAAGAAGAAAACCTTGCTACACATCCAGATCACTGCTGAGAGAGGTTTTTATATACAACTAGTCGCGACCCGCAAAACATTTGCGGTAGTTTTCATGCCCCTCCTCTTGAATTTTCCTTATTCTATTTTTTGTTTTGTATGGTGTTTCTCACACCTCCAAATTCCTACGGAAGTAGGACTAGCGTCCCAATTCGGACACAGGGTAAGCATATTTCGGTGTGACGGGGATTCCAACCCGTGCCTCGCAGATTGCGAGTGGAGTGCCCTAACCACCTGACCATGCCGGGCCACCTTATTCTGTCATTTTCACGCACGTCATTTAAGCTACGCTTTCTTCCAGGCATCATGTGTTAGATTGGTAAACTCAAGTAGACATTGTCTGTTTGTTTGTAATTAAGCCCAAAGCTACACAATAGGCTATCTGTGCTCTCCCCACCACGGGTATCGAAACCCGGATTCTAGCGTTGTAAGTCCACAGACATACCGCTGTGCCACTGGGGAGGCTCAAGTAGACATTGTTTGTTTGTTTTGAATTTCGCTATATGCGCTAGCCGTCCCTAATTTAGCAGTGTAAGCCACCGTCAACTCTTGGGCTACTCTTTTACCAACGAATAGTGGGATTGACCGTCACATTATAACGTCCCCACGGCTGAAAGGGCGAGCATGTTTGA
>NW_013665863.1:361235-365940 GCF_000517525.1 Limulus polyphemus | reverse complement strand
TAGTAAGCAATAAAGTAATGGTATTTATAATAGTGTACCGAGTATGAAACAGTTATTAGCGTTTAGTGCATGACACAGTTTTAAGGGTTGAAACAAAAAAAACCTCAAAAACGAAGATTAAAACCCGTAGTAAAGAATCAACGTAGCTAAAAGGTGTTTATAGCAGTCTATGAAGCAAACGGAAGCTAAATTATTGCAAAGTAAAGTAAATGTAAAGTTGTAATGAAGGCAAACTTAGCTGAATATGTAGAAACGTCTGAATGCGTGTCTACAAAGTTATAAACATGTGATTTTGAATAAACTGCGCATGCGTATTCTAGATCTAAATAATTCGCGCAAGCCCATACACATTGTATTTAGTGTAATGTTAATTTTTGTTAGGAAATTACACGCGGGTTAGGTGTTGTGTCAAATACATTGCAAAGAGTTGTTTGTTTTGAAGTTATGCACAAAGCTAGCTACACAATGGGCTATCTATGCTCTGCGGTTTCTAGCGATGTAAGTCCGCAGACATTCCGCTGTGCCATTGGGGGGGGGGGGCACATTGTAAAGAAAAAACTAAAGTTGAAATCGAAGCTAGTCATCGCGTGATGACAACGACATTGTGCCATCGTGTAGTATACTCGTTGCATTAAAAAGTTTGACTAAGCAAAAAAACAGGTAAGACAATTCTGAATTGAAAAGCCAGTATGCAATCCGACTTCACGGACAAAGGCCTTTCTAACGATATATTTATACTGTTTGATCGAGAAATTTGCGAGAAAAGTTCCGGACAGACAAACGCCAGCGTATTGTTTTTATGGGTGTTTTGATATTCATTATTTAACTGAACAAAATCAGAAAAATTAAAACGTAAAACTGAATGTTCTGGTTTAAAACTTGTTTGTTTGTTTTTGAATTTCGCGCAGTGTAAGACTAGAGGGAAGGCAGCTAGTCATCACCACCCACCGCCAACTTTTGGGCTACTCTTTTACCAACGAATAGTGGATTGACCGTCACATTATAACGCCCCCACGGCTGAAAGGGCGAGCATGTTTGGTGGGTCGGGGATTTGAACCCACGACCCTCAGATTGCGAGTCGAGCGCCTTATCTGCCGGGCCTCTCTGGTTTAAAACTTGTTAGTTAAGGCAAATCTGCTAATTATGACATACTACTCATCAACGAATAACATTTCTTTGTATGGTTTTATAACTTGAAGTGAGATAGATATTTGTTTCGTGAAATATTCTTCAATCTATATATTTTGTAAGTTGTATTTAATTACTTAGACGTGTCCTTAGTTAACCATGCAAATTTCTAAGCGTCCAGAATGATTAGATTTGTAAAAGACCCACTTTGCTTATTAATTTTTTTTTTCTGGTTTTTCTTTCAAAATATACAAAAAAATTAATTTAATATTTTGAAGTTGGAGGAACTATTACTTCAGTCGCACACGAAAAGCAAGAACTCAAAAACAAATATAAGTAATAAATCATGTCTTTATAAACTGACTTTGATATGTACTTGTGAATTCTTATTACTGCATAGTTTCACCTTCAAATGTTTAGGTCAATACTTACAGTAAAGCGGCTTATTTTACTTATTACGTATACAAATCTGAGCAAAATGGCTGAGGTGTGAGTTGTTTACAAAAACATTCAGACTTCATTTTAAAAAAATCATCATTCAAAATATATTTCTCAGTAATAAAGATTTACACATTTGAATTAACCTAATAAAATTGAACAAATATGTAACGTATTTGAATTGCAGTAATACAAAATATACGCTGGTAATAAAAAAATCATTGGTAACATTATAAGCTTTAATTGTGCGCATTTCCTATATAAAGTTTCGTGTTATTTTCTATAAGTGTATCAATAATGAGAACGATGCCATTTCATTAACTTTATTTAGTTCTTAGTTTCGTCTTGGTAAGCACTACTGGTAACATCTCACCAAGTTATGATAAATTAACGCACTTCAAATAAATTTGAATTAATATTATCATAAAATAATGTCATTTACGGAATGGTTGAGAAGTGGTGGTTGTATTCCACATGGTGACAGTTAAACTCATCCCTCGTGTGCGTTAATGAAACTGGTAAAATCGTTTGCATAGCACAACTCCTAGCTTTTGCGTCCCGTTTTCTTCCCTCACAGAGTTGTGTCTAAATACCTTCGTCCAGTGACAAACTGCAGCAAATGTTCGTGTATGGCTGGCGGAAAGATACAAACACTCGATGATTTACTGCAGGAACAAGGATCTTATTGACAAGAATGTCACGTGACATAGACCACCCTCAAATATCAGTGTTTCCGCTTGCAGGTGTTAACAGGCAAAAGCCAACAAGTTAAAGAAAGTATTATTTAGTTTTGCCATAGAAAGAACGCGACCTTTTTTATGTCTTTTGTTTTGTTGCATAGGGCGCATTGCTTTTGATGTTTTATGTATAGCGGATTTTTTTTGTTATATTTACATATGAATATTATAACCCGAAGGTAAGGGTCTTACAGTCTGTTAATGTTATCATATCGAAACTAACGTTTGTCTCTTTTTTTATCATTACTAGTTTTCATTATTTTTCTTTATTTCATTTCATTTTTTGTTTTATTAGTTTTTATCTCGTACTTGTCCTTAAGGCGGGAATAAAGTCTTGTCACGCTGACAAAAAACTTACAAGGCAATAATTAAACTTTATTACGATACAAAAAGACAAGAAAATACATGAAAACAACAAAATTAGAATTATTCCGCTATAGAGGTGTCCAAGCACTGACCAATAAGGTTTATTTATTTCTACTATTGGGACAACGTGATTTCTTTAGACTAGATCTATTTTTGAAGACGTGTAATTTTTTCTTCTCCAATAAAACTCGACTAATTATTATTTAGTTTTTTTTCCAAAGTTATAAACTTGTTCTCAGACATAAGATGGTTGATGTTAACCGACAGCGCCACTGCTCGTATAGAAAACAAACCTGTGCCATTTCACAGTACTCAACGTACGAAAACTGAAGAAAAGCTGGAAATGTTCTTTCAAGTGAGATGTCTGTAGCTACGATTGTAGGTTTAATTTATATACACGTATTGTCAAGTGATTCATATCGTGACTTTATTCTGACAAACAATAATGACATATTTCTTTCATTTTGTACTGCTCTGTTGTTATTTCTACGAGTGAAACACAAATGATGATATGATATTCGACCTGAAGTGACGTACTTCTATGTATTTTTTTTTTAATTGAGTGTTTAAAATACCTCGTAAGTGTACATCGAAAACAAAACATTATAAAGCCATTTTGGATTTTATAGAAAAAGAGAATTAAATATGCGGAAAAACTTTGTGCAAGTAAAAACTTGTTCCAATACGTGGATACATCGACTGTCAAAGTCTATCACTTAATTCACGTGACTTAAGCCATCCCAGATCATTCAAAAGAGAAAGGGGAGAAAAAAAGGCTTAATATCATTCACTTTAATAACACAGGCCTGCGATGGTTTTATTGTCTTGAAATACTTACATGTTCTACAGTAATTCCTGTACCTGACTCCGAAAATGATATCCATTTATCTCCATCACGTACAGATTTTTCACAAAATCGTCATATGTACTTTTACGTAAGTGAATCACTTTTATTGAAATCAGGTCATATTTTGCTATGCTTAAAATGTTTACAACTATTGGCTATAGATTTCTCTAGACCAATCGCGACGTGAGAGTCTTATCGATCCTTCTAGAACCCAAACATAACAATCATAGTAACAAAAAATGTATATTGTGGTAAACGAAATAATAATTTGATCTAAGTAAGAGTTTTTTTTCTTCCTGATTTGTAAAAAATCCTTATGTGATAAAAAAAATTAATATTACTTTTGAAACCTGTGTAGCTGAATTATGGAAAATTCATTATTAAAACCAAAACAACTTTTATTAAATTCGCAGGCCTGTGTAATTGATGGTAGTGATATAATTTTTTCGTTTCTTTTTGAATTTCGTGTCTCCCCCAGTGTCACAGCGGTATGTCTGCGGAATTACAACGCTAGAATCCGGGTTTCGATACTAGTGGTGGGCAGAGCACAGCTAGCCCATTGTGTAGCTTTATGCTTAATTACAAACAAACAAACCTTGAATTTCGTGCAATTTCGTCCCTATTTTTGAATTGATAGACTAGACAATGGTTCTCAATTTTTTTTTTCTCGGACCACCTAATGTTTTTTATTATTATTATATCGGTGAACCACAATAGGGTTTATCTATACACTGTGCTGCCGCTTCCTTTCCGTAAATATGTAACCTTCTCCAACACCACCCGAACGGAGTTTGTGAACCACGGATTAAAAACTGCTGGTCTAGAGAAGAAACAGCTAGTCAACACCACCCATTCCCAACTCTTGAGCTATTCTTGTCTAGCCAAATAATGGGACTTAACAGTTACTCTTATAGCGCACCTACAAACCCACAAAGTATGGAATGCGTTTTTGCAACAACAGGTCCTGAACCGTGAACTCTCGTATTTACAGTATGCGCACGCTTACCCAATAGACTATGCCCCGCCCGGCTTAACTGTAAGTTTCGGGGCTTATAACGCTAAAATTTGGCGTTCGATCCCCACAAAGGACATAGCTCAAGACAGTCCATTGCGTAATTTTGCTCTAAAACAAACAGAAAAAACATACCCTCAAATATAAGATACTGATATTGTCACTGTATGTAAGAAC
>NW_013665863.1:358268-360426 GCF_000517525.1 Limulus polyphemus | reverse complement strand
CGTAAAGTTCTTAGTTACTTTTAAATTATTAATAAAATATTTTTTATTTCGCACAAAATTATATATCCAACCACCAGTTTTCAACAGTCACAAAAAGGATTTGATTAACCAATTAAAGTGATATCTCATCAGAATATGAAGTTAGAAACAGGTACGTTTGGAAAAGACAACAACTGTTAACTGTGATGGATACAAAATTATATATCCAACCACCAGTTTTCAACAGTCACAAAAAGGATTTGATTAACCAATTAAAGTGATATCTCATCAGAATATGAAGTTAGAAACAGGTACGTTTGGAAAAGACAACAACTGTTAACTGTGATGGATACAAGTCTAAGTCAGACCACTACTATTTTTGTCGTATCCCAGCTGGCCTGACGAGTCCTGGCAACGAAAGGCCTCGTCGGAACTTGGATATGGCAGATGTAAAGTGGTTATCATATTATTACGTATTCGTCTTTGCCTTCACTCATAAGTTTTTAGAGTTAATCTACCACAAGTAAAATATGTTCATTTACTTACTATTTTCTTTATGATCCTCCACGTCTTGTTAAAACTATTTTACCAATTTGTTTTTCTTTTACTCGTATTTATATATTTTATTGCGTGCTTAACGACCCCAAATGTTTGAAGTTCTCAAATTAGTTTTCATACTGTAAACTTCCAATTTTTTGGTTCGTTTGTAGTTAAGTGCAAAACTACACAATGGGATATCTGCACTATTCTCACCACGGGTATCGAAACCTGGTTTTTTGCGTTGTAAATCCGCAGACTGTGGCAGTAGGGGGGGGGGCAAACTTCTTATGGTTTCTCCGTTTTATAAATTCAAAGGTATAAAAATATGGCCGTTGCATAATACCTGTTGTTTGGTCTTAGTATTTTCTATAAGATTTTACAAAATGAATAAGTTAGGTTTTTGCATGTCTTCTAAAAACTATACAAGACTACTACATGCTTTTTTTTTATTGGGCGTTGTTGTTTCAGTTTGTGAACCGAAAGTATATTTATTATTTTTAATGGTCTTATTCATATAATTAAGTTTTAAAAAAATAACAACTACAAATAGCTTTGGGAATAAATCACAATTAAAAAGAAACCAGAAATAAGCCCAGTGATTTTTAAATAATGGCTCTATGTTCATTAATAGCCAGCTTCAGCTTAATGAAGGATGGTTTGTCTTCCGAAGAGCTAGAATAGTCTGGTCTTTCTAAATGTGATTTATTTACTTTTCTGTCCGAACTGATTTATTGTATCATGGACGTTAAGGAACGTAATATTTCTAGGTTTTGTTTTTAACCAACCAAGACATTATAGATAGTGAGATTGCTAGCGAGGGCAATTATTTGAATAATAATACGTTACACTGAATTTGTTTGCATCTTAATGAGAATGAGAAGCTAAGTAGAATAACTTAAATACATATAAGAAAAAAAAGCAGTTAAACATTGTTTTATCTATCCTTGTAATATTATGATATATAAGAGCCTACTCTCCTATAACGTCAATTCTATAAAATTTAAAATTCTGCTTTATTGTGGGTCAACATTTTGTTTGTGTTAATGACTTCGTCCTTATTTTAATAGTGACGCGCATGCCGGTTGGTGCTGTGGTACAACTTTGGATTTTGGAGCTGATGAGCCGGGTTCGAATCTATGCGATACCACAAAATATTTATGCACTTTAAAGCGTGGTTACGTTATAAGAGTGACAGTCAATCTTTTAACATGGGTGGTAGGGTGCTGCTGACTGACTGCCCACTCTCTGATCAGTAGATCAAAATTAGAATCGATGGCAACCAGGTTTGCCATAAATAGAAAAGAAAATTCGATCTTGCCAGAATTAAGTCCAGCATTTTAAGTAGAAGTATCTCAGAGCGGAACTACAGCGTTTCAGTAAAAAGTAGTCAGTAATAATTTTGTTAATGAAGTGTTGTAGTATTTCTTGTGAACTTGAGTCTTGCACAATTTTTGCTTCAGTCCACTTTGAACCATATAGTCAGTACTATAAAATTATTATTTGACAAAGGTCTGTGTTGGTGGGTGTCCGCTTATAATTGACGAACCGCTGGACTAAATGTCACAAAACCTGGTACGTTCTCTTAAGACCCCCCGGGGAGGCACATATGGGTGTCGGCGTTCGGATCTAACTTCTCATA